>NW_017682118.1:0-10464 GCF_001879085.1 Nicotiana attenuata | reverse complement strand
CGGGCACCGCCAAAATGCAGTCAGGATTTGCGGCAGCATTACTGGTGGAGAGGATGAGAAGGATATGTTGCGATGTAGCTCGGTGTTTGAATTGTCAGTAGGTAAAGTACGAGCATCAGAGACCTGGTGGTTTGTTTCAGAAGATTGAGATTCCTGAGTGGAAGTGGGAGCGTATCACTATGGACTTTGTTCTTGGACTCTCACGGACTCAGAGGAAGTTCGATGCAGTATGGGTTATTGTTGATAGGCTGACTAAGTCAGCGCATTTCATTCCTGTGACAGTTTCCTATTCTTCAGAGCGGTTAGCTGAGATCTATATCCGGGAGATCGTTCGTCCCATGGTGTGCCCGTGTCTATCATTTCTGATCGGGGTACTCAATTTACCTCGCATTTCTGGAGGGGAGTTCAGCGTGAGTTGGGTATGCGGGTCGAGTTGAGCACAGCATTTCATCGCAGACGGACGGTCAGTCCGAGCGTACTATTCAGATTTGGAGGGTATGCTCAGCGCTTGTGTTATTGACTTTGGAGGTTCTTGGGATCAGTTTTTTCCGTTAGCAGAGTTTTCCTACAACAACAGCTACCAGTCGAGCATCTAGATGGCACCTTATGAGGCATTATATGGTAGACGGTGTCGATGGCCAATTGGGTGGTTTGAGCCGGGGGAGACTCGGTTGTTGGGTACAAATTGGGTACAGGATGCCTTGGATAAGGTTAAGATTATTTAGGATAGGCTTCGTACAGCTCAGTCCAGGCAAAAGAGTTATGCCGACCGTAAGGTTCGTGATGTGGCATTCATGGTCGGGGAGCGAGTGTTGCTTCGAGTGTCGCCCATGAAGGGCGTGATAATATTTGGGAATAAGGGAAAGCTAAGCCCTAGGTTCATTGGACCTTTTGAGATCCTTGATCGAGTGGGATAGGTGGCTTACGGACTTGCATTGCCACCGGGTTTATCAGCTGTGCATCTAGTGTTTCATGTGTCCATGCTTCGAAAGTTATCACGGCGATCCGTTCCACGTGTTGGACTTCAGCACTATCCAATTGGACAAGGATTTGACCTATGAGGAGGAGCCGGTAGCTATTCTAAATCGGCGGGTTCGTCAGTTGAGATCGAAGAGTTATCCTTCGATGCATGCTCAGTGGAGAGGTCAGCCTGTCGAGGCAGCCACCTGGGAGTCCGAGTCCGATATGAGGAACATATATCCCCATCTTTTCACCGACTCAGGTACTTTTCTATGTCCGTTCGAGGACGAACGGTTGTTTTAAAGGTGGAGAATGTGATGACCTAAAGGGTCATGATTTATTTTAGAATCCAAATCCGGATTCCCAGGCCTTGAAAACCTTATTTTCTTTCTCCTCGATTTGCGTGCGCATCCCGGGCGGATTTCCAGAAAGCCTTTATGTGAAATTTGAGAAAATATATTGAATTTTGCCTTTAAAATTGATTAAAGTTGACTTCGGTCACATTTTTTTGTAAACAGATCCGGACCCATGATTTGACGGTCTCGTAGGGTTCGTAGTAAAATATGGGACTTGGGCGTATGCCCGTAATCGAATTCCGAGGTCCCCAGCCCGAGAAATGAATTTTTGAAGAAAATTGTTTGCTGGAAAATATAAGGATTTTAAGAAATAGAATAGTGTGTGATCTCATTGGTATCGGACCCGTATTTTGGTTTTTGAGCCCGGCACAAGTTTAATATGGTATTTAAGTCGTATCTATGAAATTTGGTGAGAAACAGGGCTGATTTGACGTGATTCGAACGACCGGTTACGAAAATAAAAATTTCAAGTGTTCTTAAGAAAATTGATAAGTAGGGATTTTAACGTGTTTTATGCTCCTACTTGCCTATGCTTTGAATATAAGTTGTTACTCCCTCCGTTCCAATTTATGTGAACCAATTTGACTGGGCACGGAGTTTAAGAAAAAATGAAGACTTTTGGAATTTGTGGTCCTAAACAAATCAAAAAGGGGCTCAGATTATTTGTGTGGTTATAAAAGTTTCTCACTAAGGTATAATTGTAAGTTTAAGCTAAATTGCTACCAAATTTAGAAAGGGATCATTCTTTTTGGAACGGACCAAAAAGAAAATAGGTTCACATAAACTGGAACAGAGGGAGTACAAAATAGTCCCAAAAGGCTCATAAGCTGTACTTGATTGCAGGTTTGATCGACAAAGTGACGAAATGTCAAGGATCGGCTCAAAAAGAGTGAAACCTGCTCAAGTATCAAAGACCACGTAAACTAAGGGCAAACAAGCCTAGTTCGGACCGCGCAAAGTCGAATGCGGCCGCACTAGATGGTTCAGAGAGTTGACAAAATTCGGCTTCAGGCAAAGCGGCCGCGGTACATATTTAGCGGTCCGCGGTAAAGGCTCCGCGGCCGCACTACCTTTTTGTGCGGTCCGCGGACAAGAGATTCAGAGAGATGGAATTATGCCAAGTCCAAGCCATGCGGTCTGCGGTCGTGATTGTGCGGACCGCGCCAGCTGCCTCCGCGGCCGCGGTCCATTCTACGCGGTCCGCGGAGCCCAAGTTTAGAGAGCCCAAAATTAAATTCAAAGAGCCTAGTGCGGCCGCGGTCCATTTCATGCGGCCCGCATAGACCCCGCAGGGGTATTTTTGTCCAGTTTTTCCAGCCTAGTATAAATAGAACATTTTACCATTTTTAGGTCATCAGTTATTTCCAGAACGTAGCTGCGCTTGTGAGAACATCATTTGTAGCCATTTTTGGCATCTTAGCTTCAAATTAATGATAGTATTCTTTTACTTTAATTTAGTATTTAATTAATATCTCTTGTTCTTCATCTATTTCTCTATTTTCTTGTTCAAGCATGAGTAGCTAAACCCATTAGCTAGGGTTGTGGCTCAACCCTAGTGTGGGTAATTGATGGGTGTTGCCATCTAGGGTTAGATTGATTATGAGTGTTTGCTATTTAGGTTGATTTTATGTTTTAATCTATGAATTGGTGGTTGCAAACACTGATTTATGCTTTGTGGATTTGACTCTTCTAGAGAAAGAGAGTCTAAGCCTCCAAAATTGGCCCAACAAGGAATTGGGATGGACTCATGAGAAATGATAGTCCTAATTAACGGGTTAAACCTCGAGAGAGTAATCACCCTACTTGAACCCTAGTTGCTTGATCTAACCTGCCTACCCATTTGGTCGAGAGAGAGTCAATTGGGCAAAATCACTCTCTCTACCGAGAGGTGTGAGAGTGGGTAAAATTGTGCAACGGTTATAGCATAAGCCCCAATTATGTCAATCGAACCTTAGTAACATCTACCCGTCAATTAGCCACCTAGGTGATGTCACGACCCTAGTGCCTTTCTTCCCATTAGATACAACTTTAGCAATTATTTCGTAGCATAATCTAGTTTCAATTAGTAGTTTGATAATAGTAGTTTATAATTGAAAAACCCAAAAATGTTGGAAGTGACATTTAGAACAATTACACGACTCTAGTCTAGATAGATACCCAGCTCCAATTTCTAGCTCTCTGAGGAATTCGATCCCGACCCTCATATCGGCTAAAAGCTATTGCGAGCCTCTCTTCCTACTTTATAGTAGTGTGGAGTTGGCAGTGATCACTTTTTGGCGTCGTTGCCGGGGAGCTAACTGTTTTGGCTATCTATTTAGTTAGTTTGATGTGTTGTTCTTCTTTCCTTCTTTGTTATTAATTTGTGTGTGTGATTACTACAGGTACCAAAATGGCTTTAAATGCAAATGACGCTCTTGGACATGTGCTTGCGGGGGAGGAGGTTGAGGATATTGGTGACAATGAGGTGCCTCTTGTACCTCCCGGACATGGACGAGGCCACCAGGCCAATGCTAATGACAACGTTCTAGGCCCTCCTCCTCCACCTCCAAGAGCGGTTCCTCGGGTGCTACCAAATCAAGGATATGCGAGTGCTATTGTCCCTCCCAGAATCCGGGCGGGCAATTTTCAGATAACTAATGTGATGTTGACCTTACTCGAGCATTGTGTGTATTTCATGGGCGCTGCGGATCAAAATGCTTGCAAACATCTAAAAGGGTCCGTGCATACATGTTCGGGTAGCAAGCAGACGAATGTGTCCGAAGATGCTCTTAGGTTGAGACTTTTCCCATTCTCACTTCGGGGAAAGGCATTAGATTGGCTAGAGAGACTCCCCAATCATTCCATCACAACTTGGGATGAGTTGGCGGATAAGTTTATTGCTAAATTTTTCTCACCCGGGCACATGGCGGCACTTCGAGATGAGATATTGGCTTTCAAGCAAGAACCCACGGAACCTTTGCATGAGATTTGGGAGCGGTTTAGAACAATGGTGAAAGAATGCCCAAACAATGATATGACGGAGGCGATGATCCAACAAACCTTCTATCGGGGCATCAATACAACAAATCAATGCATAGTCAATCAATTGGCCGGGGGTAATTTCATGAAGTTGACTTATGACCAAGCTTGTGAGATTCTTGATGAGATGGCGGATACGTCTTCCGCATGGCAAAGTAGGGCCAATGTTCCTCAAGACGACCCTACAGTTATTCATTTGCATAAGGAGCTACATGACCATAGACAGGCTATAGCGGAGTTGACAACTACTATGAACCAATTGGCTAAGGCACAGTTGCAACAAGTCCAAAACCCTCGCCAAGTGAATGCTATGGAAAGTGTTAATTTGCTTACCAACAAGAGAAGGCAAAGAAGGCAACAAAATCAAGGGAATTCCAAACAATTTGATGATGATTGTGATGGGTTTCAAAATAAGGGCTATGATGAGCAAAATGAAGAGGTACAATATGTTAACAACTATCAAGGGAATATAGGCAACTCTTCAAACCAACAATGGCGACCCCAAGGTAATTGGGGCAATCAACAACAAGGTGGTGGTAATTGGAACAACAACAACCAAGGCGGTAATTGGGGGAACAACAATCAAGGCAACCAAGGGCATTGGAATAGAAATAACAACAATTGGAACAGCAATGGTCAAGGCAATTGGAACAACAATGGAAACCAAGGCAATCGGGGGCAAGGCTTTCAAAGGCCCCCAATGTACCAACAACCGAACAATCCACCCCCATTCCCTTCTCAAGGATCTAGTTCTTCAGGTATTGATATGGGAAGAATAGAAATGATGTTCGAACATATGATGAAGAAGAACCAAGATTCCGATGCTCAAATGGCGTCCCACAATACCTCTATTCGGAATTTGGAGGTGCAATTAGGCCAAATCTCTCAATCGTTGAATACTCGCCCAAAGGGTGCTCTACCAAGTGATACGGTAGTGAACCCTAAGGGTGGGAACAATCATGTGATGGCGGTTACAACACGAAGTGGGAGAGGCGGTGATGTGCATGCCTCAAAAGATAAGCAAGTTGTTGAAGATGATGTTGAGTTGCGGGAAAATGATGTTCCTAGTTGAAGATGTGGTTGAGAATGAGGTGAACAATGATGTGAGGATTGACATTGATGAGGCCGAGGTGGAAACTCAAGAGGCCGTGAACCCGTCTAGGGAGCACATAATTGACATGCCGGAGCCGGTGGTGCCAAAAGCCAAGGCACCTTTGTCTAGACCACCTCCCCCCTATCCTTAAAGACTAGCCAAGCAGAAAAGTGACAACCAATTCAAAAAGTTCATTAACATGATAAAGAGGTAATCCATCAACGTGCCTTTGGTGGAGGCTTTGGAGCAAATGCCTGGGTATGCGAAATTCATGAAAGATTTGGTTACAAAGAAAAGATCAATGGACTGCGAAACTATCAAGATGAGCCACCAAGTTAGTGCCATAGTACATTCAATGGCCCCGAAATTAGAGGATCCCGGTGCTTTCACTATCCCCTGCACTATTGGTAGTGCGGACTTTGCCAAAGCTTTATGTGATCTTGGGGAAAGCATCAATTTAATGCCCTTCTCAGTTTTCAAGACTCTAGGTATTGGGCCACCAAGGCCAACTTCCATGAGATTACAGATGGCAGATAGATCAATGAAGCGTCCTTTGGGTATAGTTGATGATGTGCTTGTCCGGGTGGACAAATTTATCCTACCGGTGGACTTTGTGATTTTGGATTGCGAGGTGGACTATAAGGTCTCAATTATTCTAGGGAGACCTTTCCTTGGAACGGGTAAGGCATTGGTTGATGTTGAAGCGGGTGAACAAACTTTCAGGGTAGGTGATAAGAAGGTCATCTTCAATGTTTGCAAATCCATGAAGCAGCCCAACAGCACCGAGGTGTGCTCATTTGTGGACATTGTCACAGCTGTGATTGTGGATGACACAAGTTCTATGATTAACGTGGAGGATCCCCTTGAGGCCGTGCTATTAAATCTTGATTTCAATGATGATGCAAGCAGAGTGGAGTGTGTCAATGCTTTACATGGGATGGGCTCTTATTCCTATGAGCTGAGGAAATTGTCTTTGGATCTTGAAAATCGAAAAACTCCACCAACCAAACCATCAATTGAGGAGCCACCAGTGTTGGAGTTAAAGCCACTTCCTCCACACCTCAGGTATGAATTCTTGGGATCTAATTCAACTTTACCAGTTATTGTTTCTTTTTGCCTTACTAACATGCAGGTTGAGGCCACTTTGGCGGTGCTTCAAAGGCGAGAAAGGGCAATTGGATGGACTCTGGCAGATATTCAGGGAATAAGCCCCGCATTTTGCATGCACAAAATTATTTTGGAGGATGATGCAAGGCCTTCCTTAGAACATCAAAGGAGGCTCAATGAGGCAATGCAAGAAGTGGTGAAAAAAGAGGTTATCAAGTGACTAGATGCAGGTGTGGTGTATCTAATCTCCGATAGCTCATGGACTTCTCCGGTGCAATGTATGCCGAAGAAAGGTGGGATGACTGTGGTGACTAATGACAACAATGAACTTATTCCCACTCGGACGGTTACCGGATGGCGGGTATGCATGGACTACCGGAAGCTAAACAAGGTGACACGAAAGGATCATTTCCCTTTGCCATTCCTTGACCAAATGATTGACCGCCTTGCGGGGCGAGCCTTTTGTTGCTTTTTGGATGGATATTCGGGTTATAATCAAATCTTAATTGCTCCGGAGGACCAAGAGAAGACCACACTCACCTACCCATATGGTACATTTGCTTTTTCCCGGATGCCGTTCGGGTTGTGCAATGCTCCGACGACCTTCCAACGATGCATGATAGCTATTTTCACCGATATGGTGGAAGACATTTTGGAGGTCTTTATGGATGATTTTAGTGTGTTTGGTGATTCATTTGAAGAGTGTTTGGGAAATTTGGATAGAGTCCTAGCCCGATGTGAAGAAACGAATCTTGTTCTTAATTGGGGAAAATGCCACTTCATGGTTGAAGAGGGCATAGTGTTGGGTCACAAAATTTCTAAGCATGGGATTGAAGTAGACAAAGCAAAGATTGAGGTAATTTCAAGGCTTCCTCCCCCCACTTCTGTCAAAGGGGTGAGAAGTTTCCTTGGGCATGTGGGGTTTTACCGGCGTTTCATCAAGGATTTTTTGAAGGTTGTGAATCCCCTTTGCAAGTTGCTAGAGAAAGATGTTAAGTTTGTGTTTGATGAAAAATCATGGAGGCCTTTGAACTTCTTAAGCACAAGTTGACCACCACCCCGATCATTATCGCACCCAATTGGAGTTTGCGTTTCGAGCTCATGTGCGATGCGAGTGATGTTGCGGTTGGCGCAGTTTTGGGTCAAAGAGTGAGCAAAATGTTCCATCCCGTGTACTATGCAAGTAAGACTATGAATGAAGCTCAACGGAATTACACGGTGACGGAGAAGGAATTGTTGGCGATTGTGTTCGCCATGGAAAATTTTTGGCCATATCTTATGGGGGCCAAGGTCATAGTGCACACCGACCATGCCGCCCTTAGGTATTTGATGACCAAGAAAGATTCCAAGGCAAGGTTGATGCGATGGGTGTTACTTCTTCAAGAGTTTGATTTGGAAATAGTGGACCGGAAAGGTAGTGAGAACCAAGTTGCGGATCATTTGTCCTGCTTGGAGGAGGAAGGAAGGCCGTGTGATGGCTTGGATATCAATGATACATTCCCCGATGAGCAACTACTTTCTGTGTCAATGTGTGATATGTCATGGTTTGCGGATATTGCTAATTTCATTGTAACTGGCATCATCCCGGGTGAGCTCTCTTCTAACCAAAGGAAGAAGCTCAAACAGGATAGTCTGGACTTCTATTGGGATGAGCCATACTTGTTTAAGATTTGCACGGATGGTGTGATTCGAAGGTGTGTCCCAGAGGGAGAACAAGTGAGTATTTTGGAGGCTTGTCATTCATCCCCCTATGGTGGCCATCATGGAGGGGTGAGAACGGCTTTGAAAGTTTTGAGTTGTGGTTTTTATTGGCCAACCTTGTTCAAAGATGCAAGTTATCTAGTGAAAAGATGTGATCAATGTCAACGAGCTGGCGGGATTTCCAAGAAAGATGAGATGCCTCTGAACACAATTCTCGAAGTTGATATCTTTGATGTATGGGGTATCGATTTTATGGGCCCTTTTGTTTGCTCGTGTGGGAACACTTACATTCTTGTAGCGGTTGATTATGTGTCAAAATGGGTTGAGGCCGTGGCCTTGCCTAACAATGAAGCTAGGAGTGTGGTGTCATTTCTAAAGAAGAGCATTTTCACAAGGTTTGGTACACCCCGAGAAATCATTAGTGATGGAGGATCGCATTTTTGTAATAGAGCTTTTGATACCTTGCTATCCAAGTATGGTGTCAACCACAAAGTCTCTACACCTTATCATCCTCAAGCAAGTGGCCAGGTTGAAGTGTCCAACAGGGAGATAAAGAGTATTTTGTCCAAGACCGTCAATGCCAATAGGACCGATTGGTCTAAAAAGTTAGATGATGCTCTATGGGCTTACCGGACCGCTTACAAGACCCCGATTGGTATGTCACTGTACCGGTTGGTGTTTGGGAAAGCATGTCATCTACCAATGGAGTTGGAACATGAGGCCATGTGGGCCTTGAGGAAGCTTAATCTTGAGTGGGATGTTGCGGCCAATCTTCGTGTTGAACAACTCAATGAACTTGATGAATTCCGATTCCATGCATACTCTAGTTCGTCCTTGTATAAGGACAATATGAAGTACCTTCATGACAAATATGCTCGTGGAAAGGAGTTCAAAGTTGGTGAATTGGTCCTCTTGTTCAATTCTCGTCTAAGGTTATTTCCGGGAAAGCTGAAATCAAAGTGGAGTGGACCATTTGAAGTTGTATGTGTGACCCCGTTTGGTGCTCTAGATTTGAAGAACAAAAGTGGTGAAGTCTTTAGGGTGAATGGGCATCGTGTCAAGCATTATCTTGGGAAGTTTGATGATAGCCATGTGGTGGCTGTTGTTCATTTGAAATGATGAGATGGTAACCCGCGTCGTGTAGCGACGTTAAATCAGGCGCTTCTTGGGAGGCAACCCATGTCTTTTTCTTCTTGTTTTCTTTGATTTTCTTTGTATTTTAGGTTTGATTTTGGACTAATGGTTGTGAGATGTTGCAGGGATTGTGTTGATGCATCGCAAAATATTTTGGAAAAATGGAACAGTCTCTGAAGTTGCCAGTGCGGCCACATTGCACTTTGTGTGGTCCGCACCGGTAAAAGCCAAGTGAGGTGCTCTCTAAAGTTTGCCACCGCGGCCGCATCCCATTTAGTGCAGTCCGCGGTGGACCTTCGCGGTCGCGGTCTGTTATGTGCGAACCGCAGAGGTTGCCTTCTCAGACTTCTTCTGAACAAACCCAGCGCGGTCCGCGGTCCGCGGTCCGTTTTGTGCGGCCGCGCTGGTAGGTAAGGCTGGGTCCCACTGTTTTTCTATAAATAGACCCCAGGGGTCACCGGTTACACTTTTCGAAAGTTTAACACTCAGAACCCTAAAAGTTATTGTTCCTCTTCTCTATTGCACGTAAATCTTTGCCTAGGATGAATTCTTGCATTCCATCTTCACATCTGGTACCATTTCATCCATTTTTCTTTGTTTAATTTTATAATTTCAATTTATTTTCATGTCCAGTAGCCCATAGCTTCTTTTTCTTCCCACTTGTCTTTAATTATTAGCTTAGGTTAGTGTAAATGTTGGATTTTTTGTGTTTGGTAAACTTGTTGAACTGGGTAATTGAGTAGGGACAAACTCTAGGTAAACACTTGAACAAATTTGCAAAAATTGGAAACCCTAACTCAATGCCAGGATTGGACATCCACCGCAGACCGCGGTCATGATAGTGCGGTCCGCGGTGGCTTCACCGCGGCCGCATTACCACTTTTCGCGGATCGCGGTGATGAGATTCAGAGAGGTATCCATAGTCCAGTGCGGCCGCACTCCATTTTGTGTGGTCCGCACTGGACCACCGCGATCGCGGTACCATTTGTACGGGCCGCGGTGATGAGATTCAGAGAGTATGTTTGGGTGACCTTATACTAGTGCGGCCGCACTCCTTTTGCGCGGGTCGCGGTGCACTTTTCTGCACTTTTGGCT
>NW_017682117.1:0-10465 GCF_001879085.1 Nicotiana attenuata | reverse complement strand
ATTGTTCTTAGCTAACGTCGAGGTCCCTGGGACAACCAAGCTCGAGGCCCCTATCGCCTCAACAACACTGATTTGGTTCATCGTCTCTTCTTACTTAAGCTTAACATTACTTGTTTAATCACTAGTATTAGAATATATCACATATCTTTAGAACCACAAATTATCTTTAATTGTTACTTTCATTTTTTGAGGTAAACAGTTTGGCACCGACCGTGGGGCTAAAGATAATAGCGATTATTTTAGTGCTATTTTTCTGATAACACACGTTATTCTTCACACTTTTTCTTGTCAAAGATTTTTTGATTTCAGGCCAAAATATGTCTAGCACACAAAACGCACCTGCTCATGACAGTGAGGGACTCGGTGAAAATAGCGGCATAGGGCTCGGTGTACCACCCGCAAACCCTGGGGGAGTGCCAAATTTGGAACCCGTTGATATCAGTAAACATAACGCTTTGAACACAGATGCAGACACATACCCCGTGAGGAATGCACACAGGGAAGCCCGAGCCGGAGGCCAGGAAGCACGGGGAATGGAAGAAGGAGGAGTTAGCCTCCAAGTGATATTCGAAATGCTGCAAGCTCAGCAAGTCGCCATTGCACAACTTTAGAGTCAAAATAAAACACCAAAAACCACCGAACCAGTGGATGCCCGGCACGCGGAACCTGCGCCTGAAAGGCCCAATGAAAGTGGCTCGGGGACTGATCCCGCTATTATGAAAATGCTTGAAGAGCTGACCAAAAGAATCGAGTCCGGAGAAAAGAAAATTGAAGAAAATGGGACAAAAAAGTGGAGACATACAACTCAAGAGTCGACCAGATACCCGGAGCACCTCCGATTTTGAAAGGACTGGATTCAGAAAAGTTCATACAAAAAGCTTTCTCACAAAGTGCGGATCCAATGCCCATTCCCAAGAAGTTTCGCATGCCCGATATACTGAAATATAATGGAACAACTGACCCTAATGAACACATCACTTCATACACCTGTGGAATCAAAGGAAACGACTTGAATGATGACGAAATCGAGTCAGTACTGTTGAAAAAGTTTGGGGAAACACTATCAAAGGGAGCTATGATCTGGTATCACAACTTAGCTCCTAACTCTATTGACTCATTTGCTATGTTGGCGGATGCTTTCGTGAAAGCACACGCCGGGGCCATAAAGGTGGCCACAAGAAAATCGGTTATCATCAAAATAAAACAAAGGGACGACGAGATGCTGAGGGAGTTCGTGTCCCTATTTCAGATAGAAAGAATGGAGTTATCGCCGGTCTTCGATGACTGAGCAGTTCAGGCCTTTATGCAAGGTTTGAATGAAAGAAGATCGATTGCATCTCGACAGCTAAAGCAGAACTATTGAATATCCAGACGTGACATGGTCGGATGTGCACAATCTCTATCAGTCAAAATCAGGGTCGAGGACGACCAATTGGGAGCCCCTCGGGCTCGATTCATCCTAACAGGTTTACAACCAAGCCCCCGAGGGACACAGATCGGTGATCGAGATTCAACAAAGAATGGTATCAACCGTATGCGGATCGAAGAAACAACGGTCCGAGCCATCACACCTCTCGAAGCAATCGAAGAAGTGACCAAGGTCAAGGGTCTCGGGGACTCATAAGCAAATACGGGTTCGATAACCATGCCGACCACGGCGAGGCTCCCCGATTATCAGAATACAATTTCAGCATAGATGCATTAGGAATCGTCTCGGCTATTGGGAGAATCAAAGATACTAAGTGGCCCAGGCCAATATAGATCGATCCCTCCCAAAGGAACCCGAACTTGACATGCAAGTACCATGGCACGCATGGTAATAGAACGGAAGATTGCAGGCAGCTAAGGGAGGAAGTGGCCAGGTTATTGAATGAGGTCCACCTTCGAGAATTCCTGAGTGATCGAGCTAAGAATTACCTCGGGGAGAGGGATGCAGGCAGGAAGAACAAACCTGAAGAACCCCAACATGTCATTCACATGATCATCAGCGGAGTCGACGTCCCACAGGACCAATATTCAAACGCACCAAAGTATCCATCTCAAGAGAGAAACGGACTCGGGATTACCTGCCCGAAGACACCCTCACATTCAGCGAGGAGGACATCGAGGCTTTATCTCAACCTCACAAAGATGCACTGGTAATTTCTATCCTTTTAAATAAAGTTCAAGTTAAACATGTTCTCGTGGATCTAGGTAGTTCGGTAAATATAATTAGGTCAAGGGTCGTGGAGCAGCTCGGGCTTTTCGATCAGATCATACCAGCATCTCGGGTCTTGAAGTGCTTTAAAATGGCAAGTGAAACAACGAAGGGAGAAATCGTCCTTCCAGTCAACGTGGCCGGAACCATTCAAGAAACTAAATTTCATGTCATCGAAGGTGATATGAGGTATCATGCTTTGCTTGGAAGGCCATGGATCCACAGCATGAGGGCGGTATCGTCGACCCTTCATCAGATGATGAAGTTCCCAACGAAGGATGGCGTGAAAATAGTATATGGAGAGAAGCATGCAGCTAAGGAGATGTTTGCAGTGCACGACTTGACACCAGTATGGACACCATCTACATCAGAGAAATTGAAGGGTGAGCAGGTGGCCAAATAGCAATTACAGTCCGTGCCTTCGGCCAAGTCCGAGGGACAAGTGTTTAATGAACAAGTGGTCGGGGACGAAGAAGAAGATTCCCTTATCCCCCAAGGAATCAGATGCGACAAAATCCACGGTCGAAGATCTCGAGCAGGTCATGTTAGTCGAGCATCTTCCAGAACGAAAGGTACACCTGGGGACAGGGTTAGCCCCCGAACTCAGGAGAAAACTCATTCAGTTTCTCATTGATAATATTGATTGCTTCTCTTGATCCCACTTAGATAAGACAGGGATTCCACCAGAGATAACTACCCATCGACTAAGTGTCGATCCCAGATTTAAGTCGGTGAAGCAAAAAAGGAGACCACAGTCAGAGGTAAAGCATGCATTCATCAAAGAAGAGGTAACCAAACTTCTCAAAATAGGATCCATCAGGGAAGAAGTATCCTGAATGGATGGCTAACGTAGTAGTAGTCCCTAAAAAGGGGAATAAACTTATAATGTGTGTATATTATAAAGAATTGAACAAAGCTTGCCCTAAAGATTCTTTCCCATTGCCCAACATCGATCGTTTGATAGATGCTACGGCTAGCCACGAGATCCTTACCTTTCTTGACGCTTACTCTGGGTACAACCAGATTCAAATGAACCCGGAGGATCGGGAAAAAACTTCATTCATCATGAAGTATGGCACGTATTGTTATAATGTAATGCCCTTCGGGCTAAAAAATGCAGGAGCCACATATCAACGACTAGTTAATAAGATGTTCGAACATCAAATAGCCAAATCCATGGAAGATTATATTGATGATATGCTAGTTAAGTCCCTGCGCGCAGAGGACCATTTGACCCATTTGCAGGTAACATTTGACATCCTTAGAAAATACAACATGAAGCTCAACCCCGAGAAATGCGCTTTTGGAGTCGGCTCGGGCAAGTTCTTGGGCTTCATGGTATCAAACAGAGTTATTGAGATCAACCCCAATAAGATCAGAGCTATCAAGGAAATCACCGTGGTAAACAATGTGAAAGCCATGCAACGACTGACCGGACGGATAGCTGCCCTAGGTCGATTTATATCGAGGTCATCGGATTGGAGCCATCACTTCTTTCCCTGCTAAAAAATAAGAACAATTTCGCATGGACCCTGGAGTGTCAGCAATATTGGAATAATTAAAACGATACCTTTCTAGCCCGCCCATGCTCCATACTCCAAAAGAGAACGAAACACTCTACTTGAATCTGTCCGTGTCAGAGGTAGCGGTAAGTGCCGTGTTGGTTTGAGAAGAGCAAGGTATGCAATTTCCTGTCTATATGTGAGTCAGACCCTGGGAGATGCTGAAACCAGGTACCCACATTTGGAAAAATTAGCTTTAGCATTAATAAGCGCATCTAGGAAATTAAAACCATATTTTCAAAGCCACCATATATGTGTACTGACTACATACCCGCTTTGAAATGTCTTGCATAAGCCTAAATTGTCGGGCAGATTGGCAAAACGGGCCATCGAACTTGGAGGATATGATATCAAATATCAGCCTCGAACGACTATCAAGTCTCAAATTTTGGCACACTACGTGGCCGACTTTGCGCCTGCCCTCGTACCCGAAGTAGAGAAGGAACTCTTGCTAAAAACGGGTACGTCGTTGGGAGTTTGGACCCTCTTCACAGACGGTACCTCAAATGTGAAAAGATCCGGGCTCGGCATCATTTTAAAACCGCCTACGGGTAGTGTTATTAGGCAATCTATCAAAACTTCTAAATTGACTAACAATGAGGCCGAGTATGAAGCCATGATTGCAGGTCTTGAACTAGCCAAGGGCCTTAGAGCAGAAGTCATTGAGGAAAAGTGTGATTCCCTTTTGGTGGTAAATCATGTAAACGGAAGCTTCGAGGTTCGAGACGATTGAATGCAAAGGTACCTAGACAAACTTCAAATGACATTGCACCACTTCAAGGAATAGACACTGGACCATGTGCCTCGGGAACAAAATAGCGAGGCCGACGCACTAGCAAACTTGGGGTCATCGGTCGAAGAAGACGATATCGTCCGGGGGCCGTCGTCCAGCTATCAAAGTTGGTGGTCGAAGAAGTCCATGCAGATATTAATTCCACAAGTTTAACGTGGGATTGGAGGAATAAGTACATCGATTACTTGAAACATGGGAAGATCCACACAGACCCAAAAGAGTCAAGAACACTTCGAGCCAAAGTAGCTCGATTCTCGCTCGATGAGAATGGAACGTTGTACAGAATTACCTTCGATGGACCGCTTGCAGTATGTTTGGGACCCGGGGACACTTATTATGTGCTTCGGGAAATCCACGAGGGCACCTGTGGGAACCATTCCGGTGCAGACTCCCAGGTTCGCAAGGTGATCAGAGCAGGGTATTATTGGGATAGCATGGAAAAGGATACCAAGGAGTTCGTTCAGAAGTGTGACAAATGCCAGAGATTTGCACTAATAATCCATCAACCCGGCGAACAGCTACACTCGGCCCTATCCCCGTGGCCATTCATGAAATGGGGGATAGACATCGTCAGCCCCCTACCAACGGCGCCAGATAAAGCTAGATTTATTTTTGATTTATGACTGACTACTTCTCAAAATGGGTTGAAGCGCAGGCCTTCGAGAAGGTGAGAGAAAAAGAAGTCATCAACTTCATATGGGACCACATCATATGTCGACTCGGGATACCCGCAAAAATAACATGTGATAACGAGAAACAGTTCATCGGCAGGAAAGTGACAAAATTCCTGGAGGATCATAAAATCAAAAGGATCCTATCGGAACCTTATAACCCAAGTGCAAATGGTCAGGCCGAGCCCACAAACAAACCCATAATTCGAAACTTGAAGAAAAGGTTAGATGATGCAAAGGGGAAATGGAGAGAAGTATTGCCCGAGGTGCTATGGGCATATCGAACAACTTCGAAGTCGAGCACTTGGGAGACCCTATTTTCATTGGTATACGGATCTGAAGCATTGATCCCAGTCGAAGTCGGGGAACCTAGCGTCAAGTTTCAACATGCCATCGAGGATTCAAATCACGAATCTATGAACACTTTTCTCGAACTACTCGATGAAAAATGTGAGGCCGCTTTAATACGAATGGACGCGCAGAAATAAAGGATCAAAAGGTATTACAACAGAAGGACGAACCTTCGATACTTCAAAGTCGGGGACTTAGTCCTAAGGAAAGTCACTCTCAACACTCGAGACCCAAACGAAGGGAAGCTAGGTTCCAATTGGGAAGGACCGCACCGTGTCCTCGGAGTCATAGGGAAAGGATCCTACAAACTTAGCACAATGGAAGGCGAGCAACTACCAAATAATTGGAATGTATCGATGCTCAAGTGATATTACTGCTGAGCTCGAAGGCCTTGGGTTTGAAAGCATGCGTTGCACTCTTTTTTCCTTAGATCAGGTTTTATCCCAAATGGGTTTTACCGGCATGGTTTTTAACGAGGCAACACCATATGCTACCTAAGGAACATTCAATAAGTATTCAAGGCTTCTTTTCCATCAACCTCGAATACTGGGGGGCATCACCCTCGGAGGTTACTTTTTCAGGAAAGATGTTTCACGCCTAAGAGGGCCTCGATAGGAAAACTTTGTAATGGGCCAAACGGTCAAACGAACCGTGTCCATATAGAATAGTCGAGCCTCGATGGCAAAACATGTACACATGTATCAACTACTTAAAGAAGCATTCTGGTTATATCAAAAATACTTTGTGTCTCATACGAGCTCTAAACTTACAATCCTACGGGAAGCGGCTCACGGGCCAAAGCACACCGAAATACCCGGGGACTGTCACTGACAGTCAATACATCCGAGTCATCGAAAACTCGGACTCATAAAACCTTAAAGAGGCACCCCCTCGAAACGAAGGCCAAGGCCAATTTACTCGGGGACTAACTTTTCGAACAAATTCGGAAAGATATCGGGAAACAAGTCCAAGTGACAAACCCGAAGGCTACGGCCACACTAAAGACTACGGTCTTATAAAGGCTACGGCCGCACTAAAGACTACGGTCATATAAAGGCTACGGCCAAAATAATGCGATTCGGAGACGTCCAATTTTTGCTATAAAATTAAAGGCCTTCAAACATTGAAAAACCGGTTAAGTCAGGCTACCCCCGTTAAAAGCAAAATATAAGGGGCCTCGATAAATTCGGCCCTCGAAAAATCTAAGGGCTTCGATAAATCAACCCTCGAACAATACAAAGGCTTCTATAACACCAATATTTGGAAAACACTTAAGAGGCATTCAATTATGTCCACACAAACAAAATGACTAATAAGGTTCCGATACGTCTAGCCTTCGAAAAACCCAAGGGGTACAAAAACACATGCTAACGAATAACTAAAATTTCACTAAGTCTTTTAGCCGAATTGAGGGAAAAATTATATAGCCATTTTAGAGGCTAAAACGACCCAATTTGAAGAGCCTAAAGGCCAATTCTAAAAAAGAGCCTAAGGGGCAATATACAACAGCCTAAGGGCCAGCTTAATAGAAATATAGATTCAAAGACCTATGGGAGTCCGAAACCCCGTTCTCATTTAACTCGGACCCAAAGGCCCCGTTACCCCGAGCTCGCATTAATTTAATTTTAAGTCTGGCTCGGGGATCATCTAAAACCCTAAGGGTATGATCTTGGGCAATAAAAGCCAAGGGCTTATTACGAGTCTAAACCGATACTCGAGCATAGCATTTGAATCATCGGAATTTTTCACAAACGGAGAGAAAATAGAAGCCAACACAAATCAAGGACAGAGCAAAAGCTACTTTATATTCATTTGGAAAATTTACAAAACATATTACAATGCCCACAAAGGGGTCCTTGTACAAAAAGGAGCTTAATCTATTATCGGGGCCACGTCCCCGGGAGTGTTGTCTTCATCTTCAGGGGATTTATCCTCACGAGCCTCTTCCCCTTCAGGAGCATCTTCCTCACTTTCTCCGTCCCCGGAGCCACTCACCATGTCCTCATCATCGGAGGAGACGAGAAACCTAGCATCGGGTTCCCGCGCTTATGCTTCAGCTATCTCTTCGGCAAGGTCAAGTCCCCGAGCACAGATTTCCTCGAGAGTCTCCCTTCGAGATGGCACTTAGCCAATTCGTTGCTCCTTCTTTCCTGGTCAGAGACTTCCCTGAAATCAGCTTGAACGGCCGTAGCTTCTCTTATATTTGGCAATGGATTTATCCGCCGCAGCTTTAGTCTTCTCAGCTTCGGCCTTAGCTTGTGCTGCTTCAGCCTAAGCCTGTGCAGCTTCAACCCGGGCTTTAGCCAGTTCGGCCCCCAGCCCCTCGACTTCCCTGGCCTGAGTCATGCTTTTTGCTTCAGCACCTCGGAGTTCAGCTTTCGCCGAAGCCAGTCGGGCCTT
This sequence comes from Nicotiana attenuata, assembly GCF_001879085.1. Lineage (NCBI taxonomy): Eukaryota > Viridiplantae > Streptophyta > Magnoliopsida > Solanales > Solanaceae > Nicotiana > Nicotiana attenuata. The sequence goes on along the minus strand of NW_017682117.1, from coordinate 2,491 downwards.
AACATCTTCCTTTTCGGCAACAAATTGATCCATGTTCTTCTTCCACTATTGGCAACCAGCCCGAACTTGATCTACCTCACCTCGGAGCTGCCCAATCATATCAAGATTTTGCTGCAACTGAAATATCGAAGTGTTAGCCTCTGAAGTAGGGCCAAGAAGGCCGAACTTTGTTAAAATCATTGTTACCTGCTCGTCTAGCTCGGACTCGCTTTTTTTAGCTTTAGCCAATGCTGCTCGGAGATCCTTAAGCTCCTCTTCTCTTTGACCACAAAGGAGCCTCAAGGCCTTCTCTTCGCCTGAAACCTTCTTGAGCTCGACCTCGCATTGGCTTTGCTCGGTTCTAAACTTTGCAACAGCCTACACACGAAATGAAAACATATTAGTCGAAAGAAGGCAAGGAGAGGAGCAATAAAAAGGGCAGGTCCTTACCCGGATAAGGAGACGTTGAGCCTCCTCGAAAAGACAGGATGCATTGTTAAAGCCGTTGGCATCCTCGATCCAAGCATAGCAACCCTGAAAATGGTCGTCTTTGATAATCTTATTTGGATCGAGCTTCGGCATCGCGTTGGCCTCTTCGATTGGCCCCTCAGAATAAGTTGGCAACGAAAGGGAGTGACCCGTTGTCGCGGCCCCGAGCTCCTCGCTCGGGGCGTTCTCATTATCATTGGGGGTCTGGGCATCTACCCCTTCCGGTATAGTTGTTGAAGGCAAAGGGTCAATCTCGACCTCCGCAGATGCAGTGGCCTTGCCCGTCTCTCTCTTCGAGGCATCATCAGCGTGAGATGATGTGTCCAGTTTGGAAGGCTCAGCGACCTTGACTGGTTCCCTAACTCGAGTCACCAATGCTGGCCCTTCATCATCATTCTCTTCATTGTTCAGGAGATCTTGGGTCGAGCCTACGCTCGTTTGAGCATATCTTTTTTGCAGCCTTCGAGCAGGGGTTTTCTTATCCTGAGGGTCTTCGGGTTTCGAGACCCTTTTTCTTTTCTTGTCCTTCTCAGACTTCAGGTTTGATGGCTTGGTTTCTTCCCCAAGCGGGGCCGGCCTCATCTCGAACACATCTCCAAGACCTCCATGGGCAAACATGANGATGATGTCCGAAGTCCTGACTCTAACAAATCGGCTCATCCAACCCCGATCTTTGGTTTCATCGGTGCTGGCAAAAAAGGACTTCGTGGTTTGACGCTGCAGCTTGATGAACCCTCGAAATAACGGGGGCCGATACACTTGGACTAGGTGGCTGAGGGTGTACTCCAAACCCTTGGCCTTCTCGAAGAAAAACCACAACATGATCACGATGCGCCAGAACGAAGGATGGATTTGACCGAGGGTGACTTCGTATGTCTTGCAAAAGTCGATCACCACCGGATCGATGGGGCCCAGTGTGAAGGGGTAAGAGTAAACACTCAAAAACCCCTCCTTGTGGGTAGTTATGCTTTTATCAGGCCTCGGGATCTGCACCTCGGTCTTCTCTCCCTATAGACAGTCCTCCTTTACTTCCTTGACGAGCCGCTTAGTTATCAGGGTAATGTATCGGGATACGTGCTCTCATCGGCCCTCGACGTCAAGAGGATTCTCGATATTGAAGTCCTTCTTGATAATGCAATCACCAGGGGTGATCTCTTCAAGTGTTGGCAGCACCACCAGTTTTGCTGGCCGGGAGGCAGAGGAAGATGATGCTTTATCCTTCTTGGGGACCGTCTTGGAAGTTTTTGCCATAGTTAAAAGCTAAGTGTTATGGGTGCACAGGGATGTGGTGTTTTCAGGCAGGAGCTTGGTGTTTTTCTAACGCTTGAAGAGGCGGAGGAAATAAGTGATAGAAGAAAGAGATGAAGATGGCAAAGGGAAGAATAAAGAGCAAAGTTCTTCACTTGGAGGAATCGCCTCATATTTATAAGCGGGAAATGACGGTTCGACGGCTTTAGTGGCCGACCAACGCTGACATACATTCAATATTTTTGGAAAACGGACCAACGGGACGTTTCGAACGCTTGCATCATGAGGATGAAATCATCATTTAGGACTTTGGGAATATAAATCGTTTCTCATCATTTCATTCTAAGAAACGCAGGGACTATCTGTATACGGTCAAAATCAGGGAGCCCGATCTCGAGGTCTTAAATTGTGTTATGAGCCCGAGTCTGGGCAACTCGAAATGTAGGTCGGACCCGGCTGAGGAACACGCGCCTCGAGGAAGCTAATCGAGGGCCTAACATGACTTGCATCGAGGGCAGCGCAATCTCGAAGTCAATCAAGAAAGAGCGGGAATTTCTCAAGGACACGTGGACCAGGGGATAAATTAAAAGATAAGAAATGTACGAAATGGTATAGGTCATGTACTAGGCTGTTATACACCTGTACCAATATAATTCTTTACTACAATTAGGAATGTACTATATTGGGGGATCCCTCCTCCTATATAAAGGGGACCCCAATCATTTTGTAAGATCCACCTCACATTATTCTCTGCTAATATGAACATCCTGTTCTA
>NW_017682116.1:0-10468 GCF_001879085.1 Nicotiana attenuata | reverse complement strand
ATTACCTCCTATAGTACATGCTGGAATCGCTACTCATGAAGGAATATAATACAGAATATAATAATGAAGAAGTGGAAAATAGTGGAAACTTGGTATCCAGAACAGTTTGCTGGAATTAAATAATTTAATATTTAGTGTCCTGTACAATTTACTGGAGTTTTATATTGTACAAACACTATATCCTGTAATTGTTACTAGAAATGAATATTGTTCATTTTTCTATCCTATATTCATCATATTTTTATTACCTCGTATATTATATGCTGGAATCACTACTCATGAAGGAATATAATCCAGTATATTATAATGGAAAAGTGGAAAATACTGGAAATTTTGTAATTAGAACAATTTACTGAAATTAAATAATTTATATTTCATTTCCTGTATATTATACTGGAGTTTTATATTGTAAAATCACTATATCCTGTAATTACTACTGGAATGAAATAATGCAGATTTTTTTATCCTATACTCATCCAATTTTTATTACCTGCTATAGTACATGCTGGAATTGCTACTCATGTAGGAATATAATCTAGTATATTATAATGGAGAAGTGGAAAATAGTTGAAATTTGGTAATTAGAACAATTTGCTTGAATTAAATAATCTAATTTTTAGTTTCCTGTATAATTTGCTGGAGTGTTATATTGTATAACCACTATATCCTGTAATTACTACTGGAATCGAATAATGCAGATTTTTTTATCCTATATTCATCCAATTTTTATTACCTCCTATAGTACATGCTGGAATCGCTACTCATGAAGGAATATAATACAGAATATAATAATGAAGAAGTGGAAAATAGTGGAAACTTGGTATCCAGAACAATTTGCTGGAATTAAATAATTTAATATTTAGTGTCCTGTATAATTTACTGGAGTTTTATATTGTACAAACACTATATCCTGTAATTGTTACTGGAAATGAATATTGCTCATTTTTTTATCCTATATTCATCTAATTTTTATTACCTCGTATATTATATGCTGGAATCGCTACTCATGAAGGAATATAATCCAGTATATTATAATGGAGAAGTGGAAAATACTGGAAATTTTGTAATTAGAACAATTTACTGAAATTAAATAATTTAATATTTCGTTTCCTGTATATTATACTGGAGTTTTATATTGTAAAACCACTATATCCTGTAATTACTACTGGAATGAAATAATGCAGATTTTTTTATCCTATACTCATCCAATTTTTATTACCTGCTATAGTACATGCTGGAATTGCTACTCATGTAGGAATATAATCTAGTATATTATAATGGAGAAGTGGAAAATAGTTGAAATTTGGTAATTAGAACAATTTGCTGGAATTAAATAATCTAATTTTTAGTTTCCTGTATAATTTGCTGGAGTGTTATATTGTAAAACCACTATATCCTGTAATTACGACATAGTGGTTTTTTTGTAATCAAATCAAGAAGCAAAAAAAATAAAAAAATACACAGTATTAATATTTTGAAAAACAAGAATATTGAATATATATTATTCGGGATTACATCAGCCAATGCAAGTTTATTGTATATATTCAATCATTTTTTTCCTATATTTTCTTGCATAAGGATGAACTACAGCAGAATTTGTGCAATTTGTTCTGGTATGCCCATATTTTTTTCAACGACTACATCTTGGTTCCTTCTTGAATTCTGTACCGGAAACATATCGATTCTTCTGTCTTCTTCCTAGCAGTACTTTGGCATCTGGAGGCTTAGTGATTTCTGATTTAATAGTTTCTGGTATAACCCATGTTGTTGCATCACCTACAGAATTTACTTGCCCTTCATACGTTTTCAACCAAAAGTCCCTTGAAAAATAGGCTGAGCAAAAGGCCGATTTCTTTTGATGTATACTCTCAATTGCAGCAATTGCATGTTCACATGGCATCTCATCTAGCTGAAATTCAGAACAATCACATGTTCTTTTGTCTAGATCAACAATAAATTCCATACCACCTTCTTTGATATTGAATTTGAGTCTATCAATGGGCAATACTCTAAATGTAAAAGCTGGTTGAATTTTTGCTTCCAATGTATTCTGCCTAATTTGATATACCACGGAATATTCCTTCTGCAAGTGTCCTTCTTTCATAGAACCAGCTTTGCAATTTTTCTTGTATGAAATCCATCATTGTTAAAATTGGCAATTCTCTTGAACGTCTTAAAACATTATTCATTGACTCAACAATATTTGTTGTTAACATATCATATCTTCTTCTGGGACAATGTGAACGAGCCCACCTTCCTGGCGGTTCCTCCATCAAATAATTGAAAGTTTTCTTATCAACAGCAGCTATTTGGGACATGAAGTCATCAAATTCTGATTGAAGGTATACTCTTGCAGCACTTTGAAAGAGATTTATCACAGTGTTTCTCACTCTTCTTTGCTTCAGATTCTTTTCTAAATGATAGATGCAAATTCCATGGTAGCACTCAGGGAAAACCTTTGCAATTCCATTTGCAATAGCCTTGTGTCGATCTGACAAGAACATTAAATCATTACGAATCCCAATTGCTTTTCTTAATTCCCTGAGATACCATTCATATGATTCATTATTCTCTTTATCCACTACTCCAAAAGCTATAGGAAAAATCTGGTTATTTGCATCTTTGGTAACACCCACTAATAGAACACCTCTATATTTATTTTTTAGAAATGTTCCATCAACAGCAATTAGTGGTCTACAATACTTCCACCCAGAAATTGATGCCCCATACATAAAAAACATGTAAACAAACCTGTAAAAAGAAAAGTAAATAAAATTCAGTTAACTTACACAGTATAATATACTGGAGATAAAGCTCATGCCACACGTCCTGTAAAATTTACGGGCATCAAACAAAAATTAACTATTTTATAATATTCTTCCAGTATAACATACTGGAGTTCCATTAACATCCAGTATAATATACTAGATAAAATAAACTAAAGATACAAAATTTTAGGTTGAACAGAACTCACCCAGTATATTATACAGGACAGAAAGCTTATAAAATACAGATATCCTGTAAAATATACTGGATGACAACCACTAACATCCTGTATAATATACTGTACAAAATCAAATACAATAGATTGAAGAGAAGTCACCCAGTATAATTTACAGGAAAGAAAGCTTTTACAATACACACGTCCTGTAAAATATACGGGAAGACAAACACTAACTTCCTGTTTAATATACTGCACAAAATGAAATAAAATTGAAATACATAACTTAATATTTTGTTTCCTGTATATTAAACTGGAGTTATATACTGTTAAACCACTATGTCCCGTATTTAATAATGGACATAAAAAATCACTCAAAAAAAGTAATAAATAAAAAGAACTCATCCAGTATAATTTACAGGAAAGAAAGCTTATACAATACACACATCCTGTAAAATATACTGGACGCAACCACTAACATCCTGTATAATATACTAGACAAAATAAAATACAATAGATTGAACAGAACTCACCCAGTATAATTTACAGGAAAGAAAGCTTATCATAAATAAGAAATTTACCTGTTTTCTTCATCTCTCACAATATTTGTATATGATCCTGGACTTTTTTGTTCCATCATATACAAATATGATGGCAGCTGCTCATAATTATGTTCAGTTGTTCCTCTTAACAAAGATAACCCCTTTTGAATAGCATGCCATGCTTTTCCATAACCAACATCAATTCCATGTGCTCTTTTCATCTCTGAAATAATAAACTTAGGTTTTACCTCAGTAGCTATGTCTCTTAAGTTGTCAATCACGTAATCTCTAATCATATTTGAAGTTGCTTGCCTTTGATCTGATTTTCGAATATCAACTGAGCACTCATGTGTTCTCTGAAATTTAACTATTTTAAAAAGTGTTGATTCCTTAATTCTTGAACCTCGAACAGTCCAAGTACACTTTTCATCAGTACATACCAAAGAGTATCTCGTGTTACTTGACCTGTTAACATAGAACTCAAAATGCTCCTTTATAGCTGCTAAGCAAAAACATCTAATCATGGCATTTTTATCTTGAAAAACAGAACCAAGTTTTACATCATCCAGTGATGCATTTTCCTTCAATATTATTGATGGAGATTCTTTTGCCTTTCCTTTTCCTTTCCTTTTTCTTCCTTCAATACTTTGTAGTGATTCAATGTGCTGATCTTCCACAGGAATTACAATTTCTTTTTCCATTGTAATATCATAAATTGGATTCTCCTGCTCTTCTTCAACTTGAGATATCAGCAACACTTGCTCTTCCGGACCATATGTGTTTCTGTGCAATAACTGTTGATTATCAATTTCCATTATTGCATTACCTTCTAGTTGTTGATCTGGTTTTTCTGATATTTCAACAACAAATTTCGAATCTTTATAGTATGGATCATTTTTTAAAAGAATCATACACATAATAAGATCTTCATCTTTTGTCACTTCTATTCCCTTAGAAGTACCTAGGTTGATATTAAGCCATACATTTGCTTGAAACTTTTTGTTGTCAAGCTTTATAACTTCAAAAAATTTTCTAAGGAATTCTTCAAATGAAGTCCCATCATTTATCAGGAGGAGCTTCGTTTTATGATCCAAGTACTTGTAATCTGCTGTCCATTTGCCATCAAACGCAATAATCAAGAAATTTGTATGCATCCTGTATTTAATGAACCCAAATAATTAGATATCTAGAAATTATACTGTTTAAAAATATAATATTCATCCAGTATAAGATACTGGAGAATAAGCTTACATACAGGCGATGTCCCGTAAAATATACTGGATTAAAACAAAACTCAATTATATTCTAGTCTTAGAACTTATCCAGTATAACATACTGGAGAAAAAGCTTAGACACAGGCGATGTCCCGTAAAATATACAGGATTAAAACAAAACTCAATTATAATCTAGTCTGAAAACAGAATTCGTCCAGTATAACATACTGGAGAAAAACATTACACACAGGTAACGTACTTTAAATTATTCTGGATTGAAATAAAACTCAACTATATTATAACATAATATCTACATTAACGAAACATACTTCAAGTGAATTACAATACATTTTTTATGAGATTTCCAATATAATAAGCTGGAAACGTCCACTAAATTATATTCTAGTCTAAATAGAACTCAACGATATGCTACTCTAAATAGAACTCGTCCAGTATAACATACTGGAGAAAATTTTAAACACAGGTGATTTCCTGTAAAATATACTGGATTGATATAAAACTCAATTATATTCTAGTTTATGCAGAACTTACCCAGTATAACATACTGGAGAATAAGCTAACACACAGGTAATGTCCCGTAAAATATACTGGATTCAAATAAAACTCAATTATATTCTAGTCTTAGAACTTATCCAGTATAACATAAAAAATATTACACACAGGTGACGTCCCGTAAAATATTCTGGATTCAAACAAAATTCAATTATATTCTAGTCTTATAACTTATCCAGTATAACTTATTGGAGAATAAGCTTATACACAGGTGATGTCTCGTAAAATATACTGGATTCTATCAAAACTCAATTATATTCTAGTCTTAGAAATTATCCAGTATAACATACTGGAGAATAAGCTTACACACATGAGATGTCCCGTAAAATATACTGGATTAAAACAAAACTCAATTATATTCTTGTCTTAGAACTTATTCAGTTTAACATACTGGAGAATAAGCTTACACACAGGTGACGTCCCGTAAAATATTCTGGATTCAAACAAAACTCAATTATATTCTAGTGTTAGAACTTATCCAGTATAACATATTGGAGGAAAAGCTTACACACACGTGATGTCCCGTAAAATATACTGGATTCAAACAAAACTCAATTATATTATAACATAATATCTACATTAACGAAACATACTTCAAGTGAATTATAATGCTTTTTTTATGAGATTTCCAGTATAATAAGCTGGAAAAATCTTCGCTTTAGATATTAATTTAGAAACGTGCAACAAATTATACTGGCGCTATGTTCTACATTGAGAAAATTAGACAATAACACAGATTAAAGCATTAAAAACAAATCAAAAATTCGAAAAATTAAATTTTTTTTACTGATACTTTGAATTTTATGGTTTGAATTCTTGATCGTAGAAGAAATTTAAATAATTAGACAAATTTTAGATAGAACTTACTTCGATTTGCAGATTGACGACGGAAATTTTGCTAAAACTTCGATTTGCAGATTGACGCAGAACGATTTTGCTAACACTTTGATTTGCAAATTAACGCCGGAAGATTTTGCGAATACCTCGATTAACGCCGAAATATTTTCCTAATATTTCGATTTACAGATTGACGGCGAAAATTTTCCTAATAACTCGATTTGAAAATTAATGCCGGAAGATTTTGTTAAGTTTTGTTAAAAGAAGAATTTAAGGTGAAGTCGCGTAAATTAATAAAAAAAGCAGGGGTATTTTAGTCAACAAAATGTTACCGCACTAAATTAGTAGCTAAATTTCGTTGACCGGTAATTATGTGGCTACATTTGATTGACCAGGCGAAAAACTGGCCATTTTTGAATTCTTTTTCTGCAGAATTTTTAGAGTGACTCAAAAAGTCATCGAGTGCAACATAATTCGGAATGGGGGTAATGGGCCGCTGAGAGTTGTCCATGCCAAACGAAAGGGATATTTTTAAGGCAAATTCACTCCTATAGCAAGGTTCTAATACTTATTACTTATAAATAAATACACTTTTAAATAAGTTATTCCTATAGCTACCATTTTAATTTTTTAGCTAAATATTTGTATTTTATGGTCACTTCCTACTATTTAAAAATTAAATTAGCTGTTGTACTATTTTTCTCTCATCCTTTTTTTTTCTCTCCCCCCACAAGAATTACCAGTATAGGTAGTACCTCTCTCCTCAATTTTCTCGTACAACATTCTCTATTATCAAAATCTTCACTGATTCATTCCATTGTTCCTCTTTAACTTTTTTTTGCTCAAGAAGTTTGTAAGTAGAAATAAAGATTGAGAAAAAGATAATAAGGAGAAACATAGATCTGGAAGAATACAAGTGCTAGATCTAAATTTTCACAGTGAACTGAGGATTTCACTATGGAGGCGATTCGAGGTCGTCGGTCAGGGGGGACGCCCACAGTGGCGGCGGTTGGATATGGTGATTGGGAAGGGAGTTTGGGGTGGGAATGAAGAGTCTGTTCTTTTTTTTAATTGTAGTTTCATTGTACTCGTGTATTCCATGTAATTTATTGTGTAAATTCCCGTTTAGTTTTTCTACTTTTTTATATATTCATGTATTTAACTATATTCATGTAATTATATACTTTAAAGCTTTCATTTGTTTCATGTTTGGTCAGCAAGTATATATTCAGCAGTATGTATTCAATGTTTAAGAATGATATTCATATATTTTTTTTAATTAATATAATTGTTCAGATGTTAGAATGTATTCAATGTATGTTGTAATATGTTTCATAATATTTTTGTGACTATAGGATGACCTGCTATACTATTGTTTCAAATGTTTTTTATGTATTTAATGTATTCAATGTATTATATAATTTTAATATATAGATCTATTTGTAAAGGTAAACTAAAAATATTTTAGTACATATACCATAAAAAGAAAGATGGATTGACTTTGAAGTGCTCTGTTTGGGGTGATTTTCGGTTGAGATTTCTCTAATGAAATACAATTTTAATGTGTTTAATAATTGAGTTTGTTGGTTATATTAAGGAGTATCAGTTAATTGATTTCAATTACGTTTTTAAACAGTTGAGATAGACATTTTTTTTCAGAATTCCGTTACTAGTTTCATGAATACAGCTCGCGACATACACAAGCCTGTGAGTCGCGGACTTTACTGCAAGTTTTGCTTTCTGTTTAGAGAAGAAGTCTCTCATTTAGTTGCAATCTTTCTTTCCTCAGGGACGGCCCAACGCATTTTTGTGGCTAGGCAAATTTTATGAGGGGCCTTAACTTTTTTTAAGATATTATGTTTTATTTGAAATTTTATTTTTCTAGTTTTTGTTTGTAGATTCAAGTTATTAAAAAAATTAAAATCAATATTCTTTAATAAGTTTGCTAATTGACAATAGCTATCCATTTAATCTCTTGAGAACATTGTTGATCTTAGTTAAGTTTATAATTTTAATTTTTTTGAAAAACTTCTTTTCATGAGTAATGGGTGAGTGAGTTAATTACATTATTCTAATATGCAATATAGGTCATTTGGAAAGAATCATATCTTTTATATTGATTGAGTATATATTAAGACTGCATTTTCTAATTGTACATTTTTCTTAATCTTTTCATTTAAAAAATAATCTAACCGATATAGATTGTGATTATTAGCTTTAGGAATTCAAGATTAAGGAATATTTTTTTTTAATATTTCAATCATCTAGTCTCAGTTTTTAACGGCAAGTAGAATCAAATAATATTTTATATGTTAAATGGTTCAAATCTATTTTGAGTGAAAAATAGCGTTGTTACTATGTATAAAAGTAATCACTCTGAGAGGACTCTTACGACGGGATTTTAACATTCTGTGAATTCTTTCTTCCTATATATCAAAGTTCACAGTTTCTTATTGAATTCGTGTTCGATATTCATTTCAAATACATATTCCTTGGCAAGAATACAAAGTGTGCAAATCCTTTACTCTTATTTGTTAGAAAGAAATCAAAATTTTTCACTTACATAACTTTTTTTTTTGTTTTTATAAATCTATTGTGTACCAAAATGGAACCTTAAAAAAAAAAAAAAAAAATTATGGGGTCTAAAGGCGAATTGCTTGCCTGTTAGGCATGGGCCGCCGTTTCGTCTATATTTTTTACCTTTTTGTTCTACTAGCTGGACTTCTAGTTTTTGCAGAGTATGAGAGCAAGAAAGGGATAAGGTTTATATTTTCTCATGAGTTTGGCGCTAATGAAAGATTTTGAGCAGTGAGGTGCAAATAGTCTTGAGAAACTAGTACTAAAGAGAAGTTTCTTCATCTTATCAACTTGATAAGGTATGGCGTGCCTAATTTAAACGTGAACAAGTTATGGTGTATTAGTCAAAATCGGGCCACCATTTAACAAGCTCTTACCAAGACTAGGAGAGGACGAGGATAGTCATGGCTTGCCACTGGATACGAGGAAAAGGTTGGGTTCGGTTTCGAGTACTAGCAAGGTCGAAACAGTACGAACCGAGTCGCGGAGACATGAGCAAGAAGAGATAGCATAAACAACGGAAAAGGCGAGATATTGCGTGAATTGGTCGAAGTTCAGTAGGGGGAATCTCGGTACAAGTTTAAAATCAAGGGGGTTGTTTAGTATATGGGTTTTCTCTTGTAATTAGGATTCTACATTAGTGGTCTCTACTATATAGAGGGTTTTAATCATTTTGGTAATCGCGTTAAATTAACGCATATTAAAGCAATACAATCTTTCTTCCTATATTCTTCTTGTTATGGCAGTTGTTTTCATATCTATCTCCTCATCAGTTCGAGGCGACTAGCTCAGGGCTGATTGCATTTTAATACTGGGTTTGGTTATTTTGTTGTTTAATTTCTTCTATTATCACTATAATTTATCACCTGGTGCAGGTGAAGTTAGATTCTTAAAAACATTCTAGTTAATTTTTATCTCGATTTTAAGGGTAAACACTTGGCGCCCTGCCGTAGGGTTAAGGATAAAGTGATTGCTGGTTAATTTCATAACACAATTTTCGCTTGTTTTCGTAATTGTCTTTAATTTCAAGGAATTAACATGTAATACTTCAAGTATAACTCATGACAAGACAACGCTGTTCTTCCATGGCGAGAACGAAAACATAGCGCCGGAAAATGGAGTTCAGTCAACCAGATGGGACGTGGCGTGACCACGTCGATATCAGATCCATATTGCATTAAGGGAAATTTGGGCGCCGAACCTGGAAAATAGATTACGAGAGACGCTAATAGCCATCGATGCGTAGAGGGTGAAAAAAAAAGGGGGGAAATAGCTGTCGATGATATCGAGATGTTGCAGGCCCCAGATAAATAAGCGCAGATAAGCAATCAAATCAGAATCAGTGCCCAATAGTAAAAAAAAAAAAAAAAAAAAATAAAAAAAAAAAATCGAGCTGGCTATCGAAGTAGATTTGTTTCATAGAGCAAACCGGTGCAAGAGATGAAGAGGAAGTCGGAAATCGTATCGTAAGATCTCGAGGAACTGACGAGGGACGGAACCAAAGGGTAAAGAAGATGGACATGAATAAAGTGGATTAAATCTACGGTCGATCAATTGGTGCACACGGTATTGAAGGCTTGGATTCAAAAAGTTGTTAAACATTTCCCAAGTGCGGTTCGGAACAGTCCAAAGTTCGGTATGTCGGATTGAATTGGGAGACCGATTCCAAATGAATACTCTTATAGTGCGCACTAAGGGAATGACTTGAGATGATGAATTGATCCGTGTTGCAAAATCGAGAAATTTCAGGGTGTATGTATGGTATGATATTTACCTCTCATTTT
>NW_017682115.1:0-10470 GCF_001879085.1 Nicotiana attenuata | reverse complement strand
AGAAACACAACTCACACTCAAAAATCTCTTCTTTCTCGGCTACTTGTGATAACTCTTGATCTAGCCGGCTGAAAGCATAGGCTAGATATTGGAACTACACCTGCTTTATATTCTACACTGTTTTCTTCAACTGGTATGTCTCTAGTTAAATTTTGAAACCCAAACTCTATGTGTTTCATTCTTGAACTAGTTCATTGACTATGAATTACAACCTGTCTTCCTGTTTACTTCTTCACTTAGCATGTCTAAATTCTGTCCTGTTCAATGTATAGCTAGTATGTCTACACTTCACCTGGTTATCTGATACTTGACCAGCATGTTTGTTGATTTCTGTTTAATCCCTTAACTATGTGATCTTGTTGGTTACCTAATACATGTGATTGACCCTGCTTGTGTGTCTGATTTTGTCCACTACATCCTTGCTCCATGTCTTAATTGCCTATTATCCTGGTTAATTTGTTAAGGCTATGAAGCTCCTAAGTGTTCTATGAATATTATTGTCTATATGCCTCCCTGTACCCTGTTCATGTACCCTCAATGAGATTCCTATATGTTCCCATCCCTTTCACCCCTGTGTGCAAACTTGCTTGCTAAGTGCCTGTGAATCTGAGTATTCTATGATTGATTGGCTGTTCACTGAATTTGCTCTCTTCAGAACTGATTTCAAAATATTATTAGTATTCTTCTAAAAGCTGGTTTTCATTCTTAGCATTTTCTTAAAACTGGTCTATTTTAGAAAATCTTTTTCACTCCTAAAAGTTATCTCCACACTGTTTTTCACTAAGTCTTTCAAAACTACGTCAAGCACTCTCACTTACTCTTAGATTATTAAGTTATGCCCCTCTGGTATGTGTACTGCTTAGGGATCCTTGAGACCTCTCTGAACTCTGGCATACCAGGGCTGGCTCTTCCACACTGCACATAACCAGTCCCTATTTAAGAAAAGTCTTGGTGTGAGCACTGCCCGGGATCCTTGAGGTCCTTAGGGGAACTCTGATACACCGGACACTCGTTGGCTATGAGATTTCTGGGCATTTGAGATTACATTGAAGGTCTGGTACTCCCGGGTTTATTTTGAGCCTGCTTCAGGCTCCCTATAGTGCAGTTTACATCACATTTATGTAATTTTCTCAATCCTGGTCTATAATAATCCTTTGTAAACAGATATTGGAGTAACTAGTAAAAAAAGGGAGGGTAGCTATATGATTATGTGGAGTAAACTGGGTAGAAATTGTGTTTTAGGTTTTATATTATGTTGAGTTGCTGTAGAAATCATGTTCTATGTTTGTGTGATGCATTAGATATCATGCTTTAGGATTGCTATGATCATTCGCATTAACCCGGTTTAAATTTGTGCATTAGATACCCTGTCGTAGGATAATCATGTTTACTGCTTCTGCATATTATATATTGTAGTTCATCACTTCACTTCAGATTCTGCATAATTCGCTATCAATTAGAAATCCTACCCTTAAGTTACTAATACTGTTTAATAAAATAATTTTCTCCATGTGCATTAGAGATCCTGTTTTAGGACTGCATGTGCATTTGCCTTGAAACATGTCGCTTAAATAAATAGGTTAAAACATCCCTACACATAGATATTATGTTCTGGTATGAATCAGTATAAAATCACCTGCTATAATATTCATCACTTAGATCAGCATGCCTGTAGGATGAAATGACTTCAATTTGTTTAAGTAGTTCCCAGATTATGACTGCATATACACGCCTAGGCAAGCCTTAGGCCGTGAAATAACTATGAAATCAGGTTCTGTTTATGTGTGAAATTATCCAAGCTTAACAGGCTATAAAACCAGTAGGCAAGATGGTTAGGATTCTGCCACTTCCCTTAAAACAAATGCTGCATATTCTGTATCTGTAATGTTCATCTAGATATCATGTTCCTAGGCTTTCTGAATTTCTTTAAAATCAGCTGTTTGAGACGTGCTGCTTCTTTGCCTATGTATATGTGGAGGTAAACATGAGCCTTCTATCTGTTTCTTATTTGACAGTCCTACGTGTTATTTGTTGTCGCCTAGATTTTTGCCTTTTAAACACCTTAGGATTGTCTAGAACTGCCTAAGTCTAAGGTCCTAAACTCCTTCGGGACCACAAGGAAGGGACGGGTAACAACACGCTTAGGGGTCGTTAATCAGATTCGCTTATATAACCACTAAGGGGAGGGTAATGGGTAGTAAAAGGATATGATGACTTGCGCGCTAATGTCACGTGTAGACCCTCTAGTTGAAGAGGATTACCAGGCATTGCACAGATTGATCCTATAGGCTAATCAACTTAGGACTTCCCTTTCCCAATTCACATATATGTTTAAACTGCCTAAGCTTCTTTTATTTACATATATGTGTTTAAACTGTCTAAACTTCTTTTACTTACATGTGTGCGCTTGGACCATATAAACTTCCCTTATTTGCAAATATGTGCTGAGACCGCTTACTTGTTAAATGACTAATTCACATAGTTTAAGTTCGGTTGGGACCCACCGTTGTGGACCGCGAGGGGTGCCTAACACCTTCCCTCCAAGGTTATTTCGAGCCCTTACCCTAATCTCTGGTAATGCAAACTAGATACATGAGTTAACCGCTCTAGGTGCCCTAACACACCTTAATCCATTAGGTGGCGACTCTTTAAATACCCAATTCCCAAAAGGAAATGAGTTGTTCCCCCATGAATGTCGAAGCCCGCTTTCGCGAGGAAAAGAGGGCGCGACAACATGGCGACTCTGCAAGGGATATTTTAGGCTCTTACCATAACAAACTTATTTTTGTGAATTAGTTTTTTGCATGCTTTATCCCGTGCACCCTCCCCCTTATTTGGTTTACTGCTTATTTATGATTTCCTTTATTTCTTGAAACTGACTTGTCTCTTTGTTTTTTCTTTAACCGTCTTTCAATTATTTAAATACTGCATTTATCATTTTTTAACGTGCAAATACTTGACAACATGCTATTTATTGTTGCATAAATCATGCTCAACATCATATTCCACTCGTGTGTAATCAATCTATAGCAACGCTTGATGAGTGTTTGCGCGCTTCCTATATATCACCCTTTGAATTCGAAAAGGCGTATTTATGGTAAAACTAGTCGATCAGTGGTGCGTTCAACGGTTCCGTGCCTTTCCCCATCAAGTTGTCCGCTTGAGGGTCCCAGTCTAGACCTTTATAGCAACCTTACTCTGATTAGTTGTTCATGCATCATGGTCAAACCTAGCCGGGTTAATATGTTGTCCACATAATAACCCATTCAGACAAGTCTCGTCCAAAAGTCCATCGGGTTTTCCATAATCCTAATGGACGCAACTACGATTGTGTGCATTAATTTTGGAGAAATAAGTGCCAATATGCTAATCATTATTGTATAAATAGACGAACCTGGAGGGGGAAAGGGCTTAACCATCTTTTGTTTTGGAGAAAAATGAGGCACAAAGTCCCCAGATTCGGTATGGTCGGTAGCATACCTCCACTTTTGCTAGATTGGTGGAGGGATCTTCCCTCAAGTGACCAAAATCATGTGAAAAGAGTCTTAGGGAATTTGCCGTCACTGTTGGATCTTCAACCAAACAAGATGATGATCGAGGCTTCCACTAAGGTTTGGAACAAGGAAAGGGCCGTGTTACGCTTTGGAGACATAGAAATGACTCCTCTCCTAGAAGAAATAGGAGGATTTGATGGGTTGCCTTGGGATAGCCCTGGTTTATTAGCACCTGAAAATCGTACCACTAGAGGATTCCTTAAGATGATGGGGCTGACGAAAAATGATGACTTGGAGTGTCTGAAAAATTCCTACATACCTTTCGACTTCCTCTATGAAAGATACGGTCACAATAGCTCTTACCATATTTTTGATGATGAGTTCTCAATCACCTCCTTGGGCTGGGTTCATCGTAGGGTCTTCGTGTTCATTGTGTGTTTTTGGGCATGCTGGTATTCCCAATCCAAGGGGATAGAATCCATACCAGGCTGGCCATGGTGGCCAAAACTTTGATGGACAGGATCGAGGGGCAGACATATACCATCATCCCTATGATCATTGCAGATATGTACCGGGACTTGGAACACTGTCAGAAGGGGTTCTGATTCTTCGAGGGTTGCAATTTGCTGCTGCAAGTTTGGCTGCTAGAACATCTCCAAAGGGGTCAATACCGTCAAGAATTTCCACGAAGACCGTGGAATGATCATATAGCTTTCCATCACCCTAAGAGGATGGCATATATTCCGGACATGTTTACTCAACCAAAGGATGTTATATGATGGGTATAGTTTTTCAACAAGTTAACTAAGGACCAGGTTCAGTGGATGTTCGAGTGGTTCCCCACTGACGAGTTCATCATCAGATCCAGAGACTTCCCACACTTGGTGTTGATTGGGTTGAGGGGGATATACCCTTATGCTCCCCTCAGGGTTATGAGACAGGCGGGCAGGAGGCAGGTCGTACCATGAGTCGCTAAGATGAGTCACTTCATAGCTGATTTTTAGGGTGACGCCATCCCATATAAGAATGAAGCACAACATATGTGGACTTTGATGATTATTGTGGAAAAGGATACTATCGAGCCGGACCGATAGTATGCGGGCAATTTACACTTTTACCCCTCATGGTTGGACGATAATCTAGCAGGAGTCTTCGAGCCGAGGGTTGGTCTAGGGAACAGGGTCATAGATGAGTTTGCCAAAGCAGAGGTGAAGTATAACAAGCTACGCAAAAGAGTTCGAGAGTCTGAAGCCGAGCATATGGCGCAACATAAGGCCGACATGGAAATGATCAACGAGTGGAAAGAGAGGGCTGTTAAATCCATCGAAAGGTTGGAATATCTGGAGTACAACCTAATGGAACTGGACGGGAAAATGAGGAAGAGAGTCACCGATTGCCAAATGCTGAGGGAAACGAAGGAGGGCAGTTTGGCAAGGGCATTCTTATTGCTGAACCTACGCGAGCTGGGAGAGTTGATCGATAATAGCATCCGGTCTAGAGAGGGTCCTTCTGGGACAAATTATATTAGGTTTACTCTCTTTCTTCCTAAAATGTAATAAGGCCAAGTGCCATTAGTAACATTATCATCATTTAGTGTCGTTTTGGGTCGTTTATTTTTACATTAATGAAATGAGGCAATTATTGGCACTGAATTTCTCAAAATCTATTTGTCGCTAGGCCTACCTCCGGCGAAACGAGGCTCCCAAATTAGGACGCGAATTTACACTTCTACAATATGTGTTTAAATACTGCAAACATTTCTGAATCATTACTGACTTGGCTACCTTTTGTTTTTCTTTCTTTTGATTATTCCCATTCCCCAAAGGTTAGTTCGTGCATAGTGGCATCATCAGCTTATCACACAAGATCCAGGGGCCCTCCGCCTTCTCCTCCTCCTAGTCCACCAAAAGGCAAGGGAATAGAAAATACTGGAACGGAGTACTCAGGCCCCAAATAAAGCAGTTTCACGACTGGAATAGAAAATACTGGAACTCCAGGGGGAGCTTGAGCATGTTCAGAATGTGGCAAACCTATCCTTCCCACTCAGCGTCCCAGACATCAGCCATCTAAACATTCAGAACCCCGCACCACCTCAAAACACACCTAGCAAGCGCCCACAAAATCCACCTGTACCTCACCGTTATACGACTCCCCCACAAAATCAAATTATCCCACCACAATACCAGCCAAACACCTACTATACTCCACAAAATACCCCACCAGTCATTCCTGAACCCCAGAATTCCACCAACGATCACCACTATACTCAAATTCTAGGTCACCAAAACAACCCTATATATGTGGAGACCCTACCTCATTCCACTCAACCCATCTCCTATGCACCGAAATCTGTTGAGAAGGACATGCTCATTAAGAACCTGGCTGAGGAGCTCAAGAAGTTGACCAGCCGAGTTCAAGGCATAGAAAGAAGCAAGAGGATAGAAGGTTTGAACTATGAGGACCTATGCGTACAGCCGGATATAGAACTGCTAGAGGGTTACAAACCTCCCAAGTTCGAGATGTTTGACGGTACAAGTGATCCAAGGGTTCATCTAAGGACTTATTGCGACATGCTTGTCGGGGTCGGAAAAGATGAAAAGATCCGGATGAAGCTTTTTATGAGAAGTCTTACGGGAGATGCCTTGTCATGGTACATCGGCCAGGATCCTAAGAAATTGCCCAACTAGGTGAGTATGGCATATGATTTCATGGACCGATTTAGGTTCAACATAGAGAACGCACCAGATGTCTTCTACATTTAGAACCTTAAGAAGGAGCCCACCAAAACTTTCCGCGAGTACGCTACTCGTTGGAGGTCAGAGGCAGCCAAAGTCAGGCCGGCACTGGACGAGGAACAGATGAACAAGTTCTTCGTCAGAGCACAGGATCCGCAATATTATGAAAGGTTGACGGTCACTGAAAACCACAAGTTCTCTAATATTAGAGAACTTTTTGATGGTAACAAACTTTGAGGCATTGCAGACCACTAATAAAGCATTGCAATCAGGGGGTATATCTAAGAAGAAGGACGTGGGAGCTGTGATGGTCACCCAAGGACCCAAAACACTATTCGTATACCGAGCCTCTCCACTTGCATATCAAGCACCTCCACCCACATATCAATCGTCACCTCCACCTACATATCAACCCTCATCCCCCAGATATTCCTAACCAGCCACTGCCTATCACACCTATAATTCCCAACCATCTCATTTTCAGTCACCTCCAACTCGTCAAAATTATCCAAGACCGCGACCTAATTTTGACCGCAGACCACCCAAACAATACACTGCCATTGCTAAACCCATCGACCAGCTGTATGAAAGGTTGAAGGCTACTAGTTACGTCACTCTTATTCCTGCTGTGGCCGCGGAGAACTCATCCCAATGGGTTAACCTGAATAAGACTTGTGCATACTATTCTGGTATGAAAGGGCACACCATTGACGAATGCGCACATTGAAGGACAAAATCCAGACATTAATTGACAACAAGATCATCCAGGAGAAGGAGGCTACACCTAATGTCCACAATAACCCCCTCCCAGATCATAGGGGTGAAGGTGTTAATGTGATAGAGATGGACGAAGAATGGGATCCAGAGGGATCAATCAGACTTATCAAAGAGGGTGACGATCCCAAGAAACCCGCAGTCACTCTCAACCCCATTATAGTGCAGATACACCCGCCAGTGGAGGTCGAGGTAATAGCATCAGTCCCATTTGAAGTTGAGGTAGCACCCCCTGCAGTTGCACCTATTCCATTTGAGGTGAAAGTAGCCACACCATTTACAGTGATAGTATCAACCACACCACCCATCACCGAGGCTTTACCATGGGATTATGTGGCCGAAGCTAGAAGAAAACGAAAAACCAAGATGGGGGAATCTGGCGCTGCACAAGGGATGACTAGGACCGGAAGGGTGTATACGCCCGAGCATTTAGGAGAGTCCAGTAAACAGGCCTCTAACAGACCTCCTGTTATTGAAACAGGTCCAGATGACCTCTAGAGGAAAGTACAAGCAAGGGAGTATTCAGTCATCGACCATCTGAACAAGACTCCTGCTCAAATATCTATCATGTCGCTGCTGCAGAACTCAGAAGCACACAGGAACGCCTTGATGAAAGTATTGAACGAAGCGTATATGCCCAATTACATCACAAGTGGGGAGATGGATAACATGGTGGGACAAGTATTGGAAAGTCACAAAATCACTTTCCACGAGGATGAGTTACCGCCTGAGGGTCTGAAT
Organism: Nicotiana attenuata; assembly: GCF_001879085.1. Classification (NCBI taxonomy): domain Eukaryota; kingdom Viridiplantae; phylum Streptophyta; class Magnoliopsida; order Solanales; family Solanaceae; genus Nicotiana; species Nicotiana attenuata. The sequence continues at coordinate 2,726 of NW_017682115.1, read as the reverse complement.
CACAAAGGGCACTGCACATCATAGTGCAATGCGAAGACTACTTCATTACCAGGGTCTTGATTGATGTAGGATCCAGTCTCAATATTTGCCCATTAACAACACTCAATAGGTTGAGCAAACGCCTATACGAGATACGAGAAGGGACCATGAACGTAAAGGCATTTGATGGGTCTCAAAGGGCAACCATCGGGGAAACTAATCTTTGTCTACAAATAGGGCCTACGTGGTTTGATGTCGAGTTTCAGGTGCTGGACATATCTGCATCCTACAATCTGCTGTTAGGACGACCATGGATACACGCCGCTGGGGCTGTGGCATCAACTTTGCATCAGGTAGTAAAGTTTCAGTGGAATCATCAGGAGGTGATTATCCATGGAGACGGGAGCAATCCCATTTACACCCGTCAGACTATCCCGATGGTCGAAAATAGGAGAAAGCTAGGCGGAGAAACTTATCATCACATCGAACGAGTCAATGCAATCGACGAAGATAAGTGGTGGGATGGCAAGATAGCAAGAATACATTGACCCGTACCATGGTAACACTTTTGGGCCGGGATATCAATACACCTGGCAAGAATACAATGACTAGTCACCACCATGGCGAGGTCTGTACTATCCATTGGAGCAACCCATGCTGCACTTGAGTCAGACCTTCCAACAGGCCGACATCATATGGGGATCAGAGGAGGAAGAAGCACTGGCAGCCTTAAGGAACCTGTTCTTGGAGGATGAGGACATGGACTGTTGTGTAATTGTTGAGGAGGGGGAGGAGGAAGACCCTACCATCCGAGTTGTGGAGAGAGGATCGTTCCTTAAGAATTGGATTGTCAGACCATCCAGGGCCCGACGAGTCCCGGGGTAGCAAGGCTGAACAATATTGTTTTGTTTATTTTCTAAGAAAAATGATTTCCCTTTTGGCATTTTGTTTTAAATAATATTTCCAATGTTCCAAAAACATTGATTAAATTATTTAAAATAGCTTTTATGCTTCAACGAATCAACATTTATTTTTACCATTTTTCTCTCATATCTTTCTCTATACAGCATTACTATTTCCTGTCTCGATGAACCAACAATTGTGACATGTAATGAGACGACGCAACAAAAGAATAGTGATTCGAAAAAAGAAGATGTCATACCCGAGGAAATTGTCAGAGAAGTAGAAGACATTGAGAACAAGCCTAAGTCCAATCTGGACGAAATAGAAATAATCAACTTGGGAGACTCTGAAGCTATCAAGGAAACCCGCATCAGCATCCACTTGTCGCCATCAGAAAAAGAAGAGTAAACACATTTCTTGAAGGGGTATGAGGACATCTTTGCATGGTCATACGATGATATAACCGGGTTAAGTACATCCATTATGGCTCACAAGTTTCCCATAAACCCAGCATGTCCACCAGTAAAGCAGAAACTTAGGAAGTTCAAGCCTGACATGAGTATGAAAATCAAGGAGGAGGTTACTAAGCAAATCAAGGCCAAGGTCCTTAGGGTGGTTGAATACCCAACTTGGCTAGCCAACGTCGTGCCAGTCGCAAAGAAGGATGGGAAGGTCAGGGTCTGTGTTGATTATCGGGATCTCAATAGGGCCAGCCCAAAGGATGATTTCCCACTTCCAAACATACACATCCTAATCGACAATTGTTCCAAACATGAACTCCAGTCGTTTGTCGATTCTTTTGCCAGTTACCATCAGATCTGAATTGAACTACGCTTGACCGGATTCTCATTTAAGAGGGGATATGTAGGTAGCCCTGTGGGTTTGGTCATACCATAATAAAATTTTCATTGCCCCCCCCCCCCGAACCAGTAACTGGGGCAGAATTTTGAGGAGGACCCTCAAAATTCCGGAGCAAGTCCAGCCAACGCCATCATAGGCCAGAAAGTCAGAAATCAATTAGAAACTGGGGCAGAATTTTGAGGAGGACCCTCAAAATTCCGAAGCAATTTCAGCCGATCGCAACATGTGCGGCGGTCAGACGTGTCTATCTAATTGGGGCAGAATTTTGAGGAGGCCCCTCAAAATTCTATAGTAGGAGAGGTTGCGATGTCTCGGATCGTGTCACAATCACTGGTTCATCTAACCAGTTTCTAAAACAATATATTTGTATTACGTCTTTGAAACTATGCATGCTTTCTTGTAAGATGACTCTATTTAGCCAGCGCTACCCCCGATGATTTGAGCAGGACCTTCGGACCAAGCCAAGCAAGCCGATGTAGGCACAAACTGACCTCCCCTTACAAAACTTGCAATTTTTCTTTGAGCGCAGGCACATCTGACGTAACGGTAGCATTCACAAATATATACGCGCAGCAAAATCACTATCAATCGGGCCACCAGACACTGAATATAACCCCAGCTAAGAAATATTCTACTCTTATTTCCTGCTCGTTCTTTGCATGGGACTAAGCCCTGTCCCGAACCTTGCATGAGGCTAAGCCATGCCTCCATATTTGCATAAGGCTAAGCTCTGCCTTCCATTTGCATGGGACTAAGCCCTGTCCCGAACCTTGCATGAGGCTAAGCCCTGCCTCCATATTTGCATAAGGCTAAGCACTGCCTTCTCTTTGCATGAGACTAAGCCCTGTCCCGCATGAGACTAAGATCTTTCTCCACCTTGCATGAGGCTAAGCCCTGCCTCCATATTTGCATAAGGCTAAGCTCTACCTTCCATTTGCATGGGACTAAGCCCTGTCCCGCATCTTGCATGAGACTAAGCTCTG
>NW_017682114.1:0-10471 GCF_001879085.1 Nicotiana attenuata | reverse complement strand
ACCGAGCTACATAGGCAACAATGTCCTTCTTCATCCTCCTCCATCAATAATGCTACCGCAAATCCTGATACATCTTAGCGGCGCCCGGATGAATAGAGTACCGGGAGCTATGGGCCTCCTCTAGAATCAACTCACGAAGCCCATCCACATTAGGCACACAAATACGACCCTGCATCCTCAAGACTCCATCATCTCCAACTGTAACCTGCTTGGCACCTCCGTGTCGCACTGTGTCCCTAATAACACACAAATGAGGATCATCACACTACCGATATCAGATACGCTCAAATAATGAAGAACGAGCGACTGTGCAAGCTAACACACGGCTGGGCTCAGAGACATCCAACCTCACGAACTAATTGGCCAAAGCCTGAACATCCAAAGCCAGCGGTCTCTTACCGACCGGAATATACGCAAGACTGCCCATACTAGCTGACTTTCTACTCAAGGCATCGGCCACCACATTGGCCTTCCCCGGATAATATAAGATGGTGATATCATAGTCTTTCAACAGCTCCAACCACCTCATCTGCCTCAAATTTAGTTCCTTCTGCTTGAACAAATACTGCAGACTCTTGTGATCCGTGAACACCTCGCATGACACGCCATACAAATAGTGCCTCCAAATCTTTAGCGCGTGAACAATGGCTGCTAACTCCAAATCATGAACTGGATAATTCTTGTCATGAATCTTCAATTGCCGCGAAGCATAAGCAATGACCTTACCATCCTGCATCAACACTGCACCAAGTCCAATACGAGATGCGTCACAATAAACTGTATATGGCCCTGAACCTGTGGGGAAAACCAACACAGGCGCCATAGTCAAAGCTGTCTTGAGCTTCTGAAAGCTCGCCTCACACTCGTCCGACCACCTGAAATGGGAACCCTTTTGGGTCAAACTGGTCATTGCGGCTGCAAAAGATGAAAACTCTTCCACAAACCGACGGTAATAGCGTGCCAAACCCAAGAAACTCCGGATCTCTGTAGCTGATATGGGTCGAGGCCAGTTCTTGACTGCCTCTATCTTCTTCGGGTCCACCTAAATACCCTCTGCTGAAACAACGTGACCCAAGAATGCAACTGAACTCAACCAGAACTCACACTTCGAAAACTTAGCATACAACTGACTATCTCTCAAAGTCTGAAGAACAACTCTCAGATGCTGCTCATGCTCCTCCCGGCTGTGGGAATAGATCAAAATATCGTTAATGAAGACAATCACGAAGGAATCCAAATAAGGCCTGAACACTCGGTTCATCAAATCCATGAAAGTTGCTGGGCAGTCAACCCGAATGACATCACCAAGAACTCATAATGCCCGTACCGAGTGCGGAAAGCTATCTGAGGGACATTGGATGCCCTAATCCTCAACTGATGGTAGCCCGACCTCAAGTCGATCTTAGAAAACACTTGGGCACCCTGAAGTTGGTCAAACAAATCATCAATCCTCAGCAATGGGTACTTATTCTTGATTGTGACCTTGTTCAATTGCCAGTAATCTATACACATTCTCATCGATACGTCTTTCTTCTTAACAAACAACACTGGCGTACCCCAAGGCGAGATTCTAGGCCTAATAAAGCCCTTATCAAGCTACACTTGCAACTGCTCCTTCAATTATTTCAACTCAGGCGGGGCCATACGATACGACAGAATAGAAATGGGATGTGTGCCCGGAGCCAAATCAATGCAGAAGTCAATATCCCTATCGGGTGGCATGCCCGGCAGGTTTGAAGGAAATACCTCAGGAAACTCACGAACAACAGGCACTGAATCCATAGAAGGAACCTCAGCACTAGAATCACGAACATATGCCAAATAGGCCAAACATCCCTTATCAACCATACGCCGAGCCTTCATATATGAGATAACCCTACGGGTAGAATGACCAGGAGTCCCTCTCCACTCTAGACGAGGTAAGCCCAGTAAGGCTAAGGTCACAGTCTTGGCATGACAGTCCAAGATAGCGTGGTAAGGTGATAACCAGTCCATCCCCAATATGTAGACTCCCTAGGACAGAACTGCTCTGATACCACTTTTGTCACGACCCAAACCGATGCGCCGCAACGGACACCCGGTACCTTACTCAACCGAGAACCAATGTAACGTATCTTTCTTATTACATCATCATATACATGTGATATACGGGCCTAATAGGCCAACATAATCCTTTATAAAGTCAAAACATAGGCCGACAAGGCCATACAATCTTTTACATACACGACATATGTCTACAAACCTCTAAGAATACATAAATCCCATAAAGGTCGGGGCAGAGTCCTGCCATACCAAACATTGCACGTCTAAATCATACTAACCAAACGAGCAACTCTGAAGCAAATGGAGCGCACCAACATCTTCCGCTGAGCTGATAGCCTACTTGGAGGGCTCTCGACATGTCTATCGGGACTTGCGGCATGAAACGCAACGTCCCCAGGCAAAAGGGACGTCGGTACGAATAATGTATCGAGTATGTAAGGCGCATAATTAAATACATAAGAGACATGGAAGACATATAGAGTACATGACTCAACCTGTAAGTGTGAATAACTTTGTAAATCATAAATTACTTTTAACGTCATGCCTATGTGTATGAATGTCATGTCGTGCATAGGTACATGTTTCATAACATCATCAGCCTTTGAGGGCATCCCATCATATCATATCGGTCAATGTGGGCAAAATCATCATTGTATACCAGCTGATCATGAGGTGGTGAGTATATAACGCCGTAACCTTTCACATATCCCATATACATATATTTACATACATATATATGCGTATATAACGTTGTTTGAATCATATTTACATATATACGCGTATATAACGCCGTTTGAATCATATTTCAGCCACTGTGGGCAACATCATCATCATATACCAGCTGATCAGGTGGTAGTGCGTATATAACGCCGTAACCTTTCCCATATCCCATATACATATATACATACATATATACACGTATATAACGCCATCTGGTCATGGGTCAATGCACATGAATGCAATGCATGGAAAGTACGTTAATAAAATCTTTCGGAGCTTCATAAGACCATTTTGCCTTTGAGCAATATCATAAAGTAAACTCTTTTCAACTTTCGTATTTTTCTGAGACCCATGAACAGATGATAAAATATTACGACACACGAAAATTCAAGAACATAGACATCTCTAATACTTCGATGAATAGAGTCATTCATAGAATTTGTGCATTTGCACGTTTCGTTTGTATCGTATGGATCATGCCAAGAGAAAGAAGGGATAGCCTTAACATACCTTGAATTATTTGATCGAAGTGAAGCTTCTGCTTCTAAAATTGGAACGAAACTTTAATTTGAATGTTGGATGAAATAATACTGCTTCTAACGTTTTCTTTATGGCTTGGATTGAATTTTTTTGACGAAATGTCTTTCTGTTCAATGTTCTTGGTTTCAAATCCGAGAACAAATTTGTTGGCTTGAATCCCAAAGAAATGATGCCCAAGTTCATGGACAATACAAAATCAGAAAGGCTATTTGTGTTGTCCAAAATGAGTAATGTCTCTTTCCTACGTTCTTGGTTGGTGTGTTTTGCCTAAAATGAGTAATGTTTCAAGACTTTGCTTATTAAATTCTAAAAAAGTCTTAGATAGCCACCTAGAATTATGACTCCTTAGTCATGTTCTAGTTCGGTGGCTTCTTGCCACGTTGGGGAAGGGGTAATTTATTAATTATTTATCCACTTATTAGTTAACCGGATAATGTTCTGTTACCTGGTAATTAATCAATTACCCGAAAAATTGAAAATTATTCCCACTTACTTAAAAAATTATTCACTTTTAACATTCCTTGTAAACCTTATTGTCATGGCCATGTAGTACCTTGTATAGCACTTGTTCATAAATACCGGGTATTTTAGCTCGGGCCGTATTTTATCCCAAAATGCCAAACTTTTGACAAAATTAGTTTTCTTAGACTTGTTCCCCCTTTCACCTTCATGAATTTACTAATCACTTGTGAAATAGCATAATCCTTATAATCCCCAAATAATCTTTTCCTTGGACTGATGTCAATGTATAATTCAACGTATATTATTGCAGGGTGCAACATCGTCGTACCTTATTACTGCAAAGCGTAACATCACTGTAATGTAATATTGCTGGGTACAACACTGTCGTAATATAATACTGCCGAACGTAATATCGATGTAATATTGCGGGGCGTAACAAGTGGAGTACCAACTGAGCTTGCAACTGCTTTATATAGTTCAAATCGTGCATATGGAAGGGTAATCCTAGAAGGAGAACTCATGCAACGGCAACAGGAAATCCTTTTCAGGTTTGAAGTGCGGAGACCATTTTTGCAACCACATCTGCATCCCATCGATTTCAATAACCCGACGGAGTCAAAGAGTTTTCCAATCATCCTCAATAAACAAGTCAATAAAAATATTGTGGTTGTCAAAAACCCAAATTCTCGCTACTAGAAAATGGTCCTATTGGAACAGTTATTTAGTAACGGTTATGCAACTGTTACAATAAATAATATTTTGGAACCGTTTTAATCGTACCAACAGAGTCAAAAAGCATTTGGAACACTTCTGGAGAATAACCGTTCCAATAGTATAACAACCGTCACCATTTAGCTATGGAGACGGTTTATAAAACCGACACAATAGAATACTTTCTGGGATCGGTTTTATGAAATAAAAGTATAGTGGAACGGTTTATTTTCCCCCCTTAATTTTCCTCCTATATATTTACCCCCGCCAATATTTTAATAACTTTTTGGTGTCATATTTTAATAAAAAAACATAGAAAACCCACAAACCCTCAAAACACGGTATTTTTTCCAAATCTTAAACCCACCAAATCTCTCTCAATTTTCAACCTTGAAAAATCCGACGACCTGCTCCGGCGAATGACGACCTGCTCCGGCTAATGTAACGCAATCTCCGACGTAGGCTGTTGGTGTTTTCCCCTGTTCGGTGTTTGTATGGTTGTTAGCTGAGCATTGAAATAGTTCGCAGCTTCTTTGATCTGCTTTCTTCTTTGGTAATATTCTTCGTAAACCCATTATTCTACATACCTTCTGTAATTTGGTTTGCTGAAAAATTATTGTTATGCTCAAATTTTGTTTAAGATTTTTAGTTTGTAAAATTGGGGATTTTGTTGGTGGGTTTTTATTTCGTGTTAGAAATCCATGCTCGATGTTTGTTATCGATGTTCGATGCTCCTTGTCTTCTTTGGTATTCTGTATAACTGTAGGACTTTCTATTCAAACAAGAATCCCAAAGAAGAATTATAGTTATGTGAGTTTGTATCTTCCGATTTCTAAACAGAAAATACATTAAAAAAAATCATTAGTTTCTTAACTCAGTTTTCAACTATGGATTGCATCAGAGGTGTAGCCGAGGGTCGATTTGCTTCAGTTGTTGGTTCGATTCGCTGAACTTGGGGCCGATTGCCCAGTTCCGGTTCTCTATTTTGGTTTGGGTTGCGATTTTCCTCTTCAATTTGTACATTGCTCGAGCTGGTTGAATCAATTTTTGGACAGAAAATTCTCAAAAAAATTGAATCTGTATTGGTCGATCGGTTCTCTGCTTTGGGGTTCTAATTTCAGAAGTGTAGCTTAAATTGAGGTTCTGTTGCTGTGCTTATTTTTCGATCGAGTTCAATCTCGTTAAGTTGTGATCCTCGGAGATTCAAATACGTTTGAAAACGATTCAGGTCCATTTTTCCTCCTTTTCTCTGTTGTTTGCGATGTTGCTCTCGTGGTTCAATTAAAATATGATAAGAGCTGGGTTTAAATGATTTTTCAGCTAAGATATTGTTTGACTTAGAAGAAAATATTTGTTGCGAGTTGGTTTGTCGTATTTTAATGGTCGAATAAATTTGAAAGCAGCACTTCATTGAAGATTCGTTAGTAATTGAATCGAATATTGGCTTCTTAGAGTATTCTAAACTATTTGAGTTCAAATCTGTTGGTTACATGTTTGTGACTAAAATTGGTTTATCATGTGAATTTTGAATTAGCAATACACTTCAATTGTAGTTCGAATCGGTGCTTTATATGTCTGGTTGAAAGGAACGTATTCGAATCCGTCATTTCTGATCTACGTTACTGTTGTAATTTTTCTTCTTTCTCTGTGTTACTGCTGCAATTTTTCTTCATTATCTGCATTACTGCTGCAATTTTTCTTCTTTCTCTGCGTTATTACTGCAAACTGTTAATCACTGTTCTTGGCCGGTTGCCGATTTGCATTATAACATTATCATTGGTTGTTTCTTTAAGTACTATTGGAAAGTGTTACAAAACTAGAATAATAGTGTTCTTAACATAAAAAGATAAAAAAATGTGTGTATAGAATAAATACAGAAAACACTTCACTTGAATTCAAAGTGAAATCTATCTAATTCAGCTTGGACTGTCAACTTTCTGGTGCAAAATAGAGTTAAACTCGCACTGAAGTTCTCACGCTCTTTGAGCTTGAACTTAAACAATTATAAAGATACATTTTCTTTGCTAACAAAAACAGACAGCAAATGCTCAACATAACCTGGAATCTTTGATGATTTTATGCAGAGTACATCAGAGTTGCATACATTAAAATTCAAGATCAAAGAGATAAGTATTAACTGAAGCAATAAGCAGAAGCAGAACAAGATTTAGGGCTGGTTGATAAATTGCAATACTTAACTTTATCTTCCATGATTATGAAGCACAACATCTCTTTAATTATTTGGAATTCTATTGTTGTCATTTATGTAATACCTAGTAAAGCTTCTTTTATTTGTATTCTTCATCAGATTTGATAGATATGAATCCAGAAAGACCTTCAAAGCCCAAAAGAAAGACAAGCGCAACATACACAAAACCCGGAACAATGGCATCTTTGACAAACCAAATAAGGACTTCATTTAGCCAAAAATATGTTGTTCCCGCTAGACAATCAAACAAAGAGCGGCCGAATATTATTGTAGAGAATTCGCCCGAAGCAGTAGCCCATGCACAAACTAGATCAACCACTTCTGCAAAATATGTTGCTCCTGCTAGACAGTCAAACAAAGAGCATCTGAATGTCATCGAAGAGAATCTGCTAGTGCCACAATATTCAGAAGTAGCAGCCCATGTACAAACAAGATCAACCACTCCAACAACACAAGGAATAGAGGAACAAGTAGAGGAACAAGTTCAGTTGGATTCTACAACTCCTGTTGAAGATGAACAATGTGAAGAACAAGGTAAGAACCTATAGACTTTATCTAAAAATATTTACATCCTATTTCAGTCATAAAAAATGTACCAACAATAGTGATTTGGTGGTTTTGTTTGGTTCGAATAGTTGAAGGCCCTTCTAATCAAACAAGAAAAAGAGGAAAAACAAAGATGAAAAGTGTACGTGGACGACATGAGCGTAAATTGATTTTACTTAACAACTTAAATCAACCCGTCGGTCCTAGTGACGCAGTTGTGACAGAGTTTGGAAGCTTCCTCGGCACATTGGCAAGGAATGTAACTCTATGTCCTCTTGATATTTTGGATTGGAGGAAGATGGACACAAAAGAAGATATATGGGAATATACCAAGGTATGAACTTCTTAAGTATTTATTTTTGATTGAAAATCTTTCATATTTTCTAACATATTTGACACCAATTGTAGGATAAATATGATATTCATGACTCTGCAAAAAAATATACTTTGGAATCAGTTCAAGCTGCCTGGAGAAAGCATAAGAGTAGATTGAAAAAAGCTCACTTTAACCCCTATAAAAGTGATGAAATTCGAATGCAACATATCCCTGAAGATGTTCCAGTTTCTCAGCTTAAGGAACTCCTTAGGTATTGGAACTCTGAGAAACTCCAGGTATGTGACTTTTTACTTGTTCTTCATCTTCTTGAAGGGTAGTCTTTTTCTTCTTCTTCTTCTTATTCTTTTTCTTTTTCTTTCTAAACATCCAAAAAGCAGCGAAATGCTGGCGAATTTTTTTCTAGAAATTTCTGCCTAATTCTTCTAGTTTCCGCCCAATTAATTGAAGTATTGAACATTTGCAATATGCAATGCTGTATTGCCCTTTGTGTCAACCAGATTTGTCCTTTGACAGCCATGTGAAGAGCAGTCTACCCCTTCTTATCCATCCGGCTCGCGATATCCCGCTCCTTATTCAAAAGGGCCTTTACAACCTGCACATGTCCATTTCTGGCAGCAGAATGAAGTGCTATTTTGCCATTACTTTTACCTTTTTGTTTGATGTTTTTACAGGAAGCATTATATATGACTCTGGTACCTTTCTGTTTGATATTTTAACAGGAAGCATTATATATTTCATTATTTGATGTTTCTTTCAGTTTCCAGAGAATGTCTAAAACTAACATCGAGAATCGGAAAAAGTTGAAGAATCCTCACACTGCTGGAAAAAGAAGTTTTGCTTTAGTTCGCTCTAAGTTGGTGTGTAACTAGCAAATCGTGGTAAAAAAAATTCAATTTTAGCTTTTGTTTAGTTCATGGCAGATCACTAGGAATGTTCAATACCTTGACGGCTGACTATGAATCCCAACAATTTTGCAGATGGCACACCGAATGCGCATTTTGCAGGATTGAGCTTAAGATTGTACCTGCGAAGCCTTTGGAAGAACTTTCTCAAATCTCTGACATGGTCAGACTGCTTTCTAGACTTTATGATCATATCGTCCACATAAACCTCGATCTCCTTGTGTATCATGTCATGGAATATGGTCGTCATTGCCCTCATGTAGGTTGCCCCAGCATTTTTCAAACCGAAAGGCATGACCCTGTAGCAGTATGTTCCTCATGGCGTGATGAATACCGTCTTTTCTGCATCTTCCTCGTCCGTTAGGATTTGATGATAGCCCGCATAGCAATCCACAAAAGATCCAGTCTCATGTTTGGCACAATTATCAATCAAAATGTGGATGTTTGGCAATGGAAAATTGTCCTTTGGGCTTGCCTTGTTGAGATCACAATAATCAACACACACCCTGGTCTTACCATCCTTCTTTGGTACCGGCATAACATTGGCTAACGAAGTAGGATACCGCGTGACTCGAATGACCTTGGCCTCGAACTGCTTTGTGACCACTTCTTTAATCTTTACACTCATGTCTGTTTTAAACTTCCTTAACTTCTGTTTGACGGGAGGAAATGCTGGGTCAGTGGGTAATTTGTGAACCACCAACTCAGTGCTTAGACACGGCATGTCGTCATATGACCATGCAAAAATATCTTTGTACTCAAACAATGCTTTGATTATCTCCTCCTTGAGTTGAGGTTCAAGATGGACACTTATCTTAGTTTCTCTGATATTATCTGGGTCCCCTAAATTGATTGCTTCTGTGTCACTCAGGTTAGGCTTGGGTTTTTCTTCAAAATGGCTTAATTCTTTACTAATATCTTCAAAGGCCTCATTCTCATCACATTCTGACTCATCATCACATTTATTTCTTGAATTATTATTTCAGAATTAGATTAGCTTTTAAGACTGGGCCGAAGATTCCTCGTGCATGTCATGTCATTGAAACCAGCATAAAAAGAACTGTACAATAAAGAAAAAAGAAAAATAAAACTATCAGAAATGATGATAAAGGGAAATTGCATTTCATTGAAATTGAAAGATAACAAGGTTTATACATCCAAACGGACGGAACACAGAATCTGAATTACAACCCTGGAATAATCCAGATAAACTGAAAGAAAATCAAAGCAAACTACCAAAACTCCTTCCTGGTGGGGAGGGGAATAGCTTCCCAACTGTTAATCTTTGCACTGGGCCCAACAAATTGCACATCCGCCTTGCTAGAACCTCTCCATGTTCACGTCGTCGAACAACTTCTCGAACCTTTCAAGCAACTCCTTATCAGGACCAACCATAGAACCCGGAACCGTTGTTACTGGGCGTTTCTTGGTGCCAGGCCTAACAAATGATCTGGAGAGACGTGGGATGGGCTTTGGAAGGACCCATTCCCTCCGTTTCAACTTTCTGGCTCTTTTCACGTCTGCAACTGTGGGCTTGAATCCCAAACCAAATGTATCCATGTTTTTGGGGAGAGACACCGGCTGTACGATACCTTGCAGAGATGCACCCAAACCCTTGCCCGGTACAAAACCATTTCTCTACATTTCAATGGCTACCATGATTGATGCGGCAGTTACCTTCGGAATTGGAACGCACTTCCCTTCTAGAATTTTCTCTACCGACACCGTGTCAAAAACCTGATAAACCCACGGCCCCTTGTCATCCTCAACCTCAATGAACGGTACAATGGCATCACTGTGGGCACACAAATTATCCTCGCTGTGCACAACGATTTCCTGCCTATCCCATTCAAACTTTACCATCTGATGCAGAGTAGACGGGACCGCTTTAGCGGCATGAATCCAGGGTCGACCCAATAGCAGATTGTAAGAAACAGCCACATCTAGCACCTGGAATTCCATGGTAAATTCAACTGGTCCGATTGTCAGCTCGAGTACTAT
>NW_017682113.1:4498-10472 GCF_001879085.1 Nicotiana attenuata | reverse complement strand
TAAGAGAGAGTGCAAGTGAAGAAACAGAGCTTTAAGAACTAAGGAAGTACAGAAGAGGGAAAGAGGTACTGGCAGGGTTTAAGAATTCGAGCTTAGATAATGTTATGTTTGGCTTATTGATTTCCTACATGTTTCATGCTAAATGTGCTAAATGCTTTACCGCTTTGATATTATCTAAACTGTATATAAACTGTGCCGAAACCCTTCTCTTCTCACCTCCGGGGATGTGCTCACTGGTGGAGACTCCCTATTCTGTTAGTGTCATACCTTAAAATAAGAAAGAGGCCGGACAAGTTACTAAGCCGGATGGCCTTTTGGTTCCCGGTACGTAGCCCCCTCCTCGACTCGAGTTGTCCGCTCGGGTACACAGTCTAGAACATATACCCAGGTTTTGAACCTAGAATAACTTGACCTCATGCCGGATCCCTAGTAGGAACGCTTATTTTCATCACGTGCATATGACTTAGGGGACTCAACACAGGGGTTGGGTCCGTCTAGGACAGGTGTACCCGGAATAATGGACCATCCTGATGCATCCTACTTGTGCATTTATCTGTTTTGGACTCGCATGCTGACCGGCTTTCAATATCTGGGAAAAATTGAAAAAACAAAAAAGAGAAAAAGAGAAAATAGCAGTATGGAGAGTTAATTACCTATATTAGAAAAACCAATGTCCAAGTAGTGCCGAAATGCTGCCGGATTTTTGAGAAAATGAAAGAAAAAAGAAGAAAAGTTTTTTTAGTTTGTTTTGTTTGCCAATGGAAAAGAAAAACAAAAAAGAGTTTTATTTTCAAATTAGTTTATTTATTTGCCACTGAAAAAGAAAATATAAAAAGAATCTTGCTTTCAGAAATAGTGTATTTGCCAACAAAAACAAAAAGAGTCTTGTTTTCAAAAATAGTTAGGTTTGTTTGCCCGAACTACGTAGGTTTGATTCTCACCAGATGTGAGATACGTAGGCAACCCCCATCGGGTCCAACTTCCCTTTTGCAAAAGTAGCCAAAACATAACAAAAAGTTTTAGTTTTGTCATGAATAAGTCAGGTGAGGCCATTCTTGTCTAAAACAAGCCGCAAGTCCCTAAAAGGGCGCCGGAAGGCTATTTTTGCGAGAACAGCCACCCTGGGTCAGTTTCAACGGTTAGCAGGCACAGCCTTAAAATCTTCTCCCCGAAGTGCTGAAATGCCGTAACTGCAAAACCGGCCGTTTGTTTTAAAATTGGAAATTTGAACAAAAATAGTGTCATTTTTCCCTTTTAGGTCAAAATAAGTGATTAAATCACCTTAATAAATGTGCAGGATGAGCACGACTCAAAATGAACCTTTTGCAATCATGCATAAAATCCCTTTGGAGTTGCGTCTGTGGTGGAACGACCTAGGAGGAGAAGGGCAAGATGAACTCAAAAAATATTTGAAAGGGCTTACTGGTTTGTTGGAGATTGTGCCTCGGGGAGACATTATCAGAGCATTGGTCACATGCTGGGACCCGGCACACAACGTGTTCCATTTTTCGGACTTTGAACTTACCCCGACCTTAGAAGAAATAGCTGGCTACATCGGAAATGATGAGGTTCCTTTAAGACATAAGTACTTGGTTGCCCCGAGAACTGTAGCTGTGCACAGATTCTTAGACTCACTGAAGATAAGCAGGACAGTCCACAACACAGATTTGGTGAACGGCTTTTGTACTCCACACTTCATATACCACAGATATGGCCACATAGGAGGGTTCAACAACCCGGAAAACAAGATATGTAGCAAAGGAAACCGCCAAAAATGGGAAGAACATAGACGTTTTGCTTTTATGGTAGTCTTTTTGGGGCTTTTGGTATTCCTGAGGAAAGATGGGAACATTGACATAAAAATAGCCGGGGTTGTCAGCACTTTACTCACTCAAGCCAAAAGCACTCTGGCGCCCATGATATTAGCCGAAATCTTTCGCGCTCTTACGGCCTGCAAAGCCGGGGGAGACTTCTTCGAGGGGTGAAATCTATTGTTGCAAATGTGGATGACCGAACACCTGTGCCATCGTCCTCAGTTCCTGAGTTATGGGTCCACAAAGAAAACATGTATAGAGGAGTTTTACACAAGGATTAAGGGGGTCAGCTTGCCCGAGGGATTCACGGGTTGGACATCATACTTTCGGTCCCTCACTGCTAGTCAAATAGAGTGGACATTTGGATGGTTGCCTATTGATGAAATCATATATATGCCTGCAATGGGGCCGCACTTCCTTTTGATGGGTCTCAAGAGCATTCAACCTTATGCTCCGTATCGGATTTTAAGGCAACTCGAGAGATGCCAGGTAGTGCCGAAAGACGACGATCTTAGCATCCAAATGGTTGAGATTGGTCCTGATGGACAGTTTCCTGAAGCAAAGGTTCGCCAGGTTAGGGGCGAATGTCAATACTTGGCGGCGAGTACTTGTGTACGAGATCGATCTAAAGGAGAAGTGTCACCTGAGTACCATGCTTGGTATAGAAGGGAAGTTGCATTTGGGAGGCCGGCTAAAAGACCTCACCTCCAGGATTTTGCTGAATCATCGCAAGAACAATGGGCTTGGTTAGCTAAAGAAAATGAATACAGGGCCCGCATAGGAGCATTGGAAAAACAGGTCCATGACCTCCAGTTTGAAAATAGCGTGCAAGCCGCGACTGATGAGGGTGAAAGAAAGAAATTGGCCAAAGAGAATGATGCCTTACGGGCCCAGATCCAAAAGATGAAGATAGCGGCCGAAAATCCCGTCAGGAGTGCCAAAGATGCAAAGCTTATAGAAAATCTAAGGCAAAAAGTGAATGACTACAGTTTTGATCTCAACAAAGCAGAAAGGGAATTAGCCGGGGTTCGAAAACAATTGGCTAAAAATGCGGAAGAACGGGCCCGCATGGTTAAGCAGTTGAAAAAAGAATACGATGATGAGGTCACGGGATTGAAGAAAAAGGTCATTGCCACAGAGAACAGAATGATCACACAGGCAAAAGAATTCAAAGTTGAAAGAGAGCACTGCTACACAGCATTGGCACAATTAGAAATGGACTTGCAACAACTCCAGGAACAAAACCAGGTAGCCGAGCAAACTTTGGAGGCTAGGGCCCAACAGATAGGGCGGCTGCTTCAAGAAAAAGGCAGAATCAGAGAGAGAATCTTAACCGTTGCTCACTCCATTACTAGGAAATGCCAAGTGTGCGAGAACATGACTCGTACCACCTTCTTTGCATCAGTGATGATATTTATGAAGCAGATAATGAGTGACCTGGACAGACTTCAAGGGGAACTTGCATATAGGCCCGCGGCGAGACCGAACGATGTCCCGCGGGCACCAGGAGCTTTAATGTATTCATGATTGTCCTTTGAGTCTGTATTTCCTTTTCTACTAGAGTTGGTCATTTGAGTCTGTATTTCCTTTTCTACTGGAGTCTGTATTTCCTTTTCGTTAAAAGTCAGTCAGTTGATTGAGTCTGTACTTTCAAAATAGAATAGGGATGGTGGAGTCTGTAGTTCTTTTCTGCATTAGAGTCTGGTAGTTGTTTAATTTGTCAGTTTTGAGTCTTTGTAGTAAACATATTTGCTATCAATAAAATTGAAATTCCAAAAAAAAAAATAAAATATTTTGCTTCTACTTTACATTTATTCTGCAAGAACTACGCTTGGTCTGATTCACGCGGGGTCGTGATACGTAGGCAATCTCCATAGGATTCGACCGTAACTAAATGAAAAAAGGAAAACGAGAAAAGAATGAAAGGAAAGAAGTGAAAAACAAGAGAGGAAAGAAAAACAAAAGAGGGGAAAGAAAAACAAAAAGAAAAGAAGGAACCAAACAAAAGCAAACAAGAGAAAATAAAAAGGGAGCAAAGGAAAGAAAAGAGCGGAAAAACAATTTTGAGGACAAGAGCGAATAGGAACAAGGAAAAACCAAGGCAAAAGAAAAGAAGGAAAAGAAAAGAGGGAAAAATAAGAGAGAAAAGCGAAAGAATGAGAGGAAAGGCATGGCAAATAAAGAAAAATGAAAAGGCCGGGATGACGCATGCGACCGATCAAAAGCATAATAGGAACTGTTAACTGCCTAGGTGCATTCACTCCCCAAATGTGCGGGTACCAATATGTTAAATGCCCTAACATGATGGTTTCATTTTGTCGTGACATTCCAGAAAGGTGGTTGGTTTGTGGTTTTAAAGTGGTAACTCTTCTTTACAACACAAGGACAAAGGCAATGGCAAACAACAATAGAACTGAGTGGGTTGCTACCGGTGCCCAAAAGCAACTGGTTAAACAGGACAATGGGTTGGTAGAAGAGGTAAAGATGTTGAGACAACACGTGGCAGACATGTATTAGGCATGGATGACTGGGAAGGCACCACCCCCGCCACCACCCAGCCTCCTAGACGCTGTCCTTACCCAAACTCCAGACACAGCGCCAGGTGATCCTCCACCCTCTCCATATTTACCTGCTCATCACAGCTTTCCTAGCCACCCTAGTGGCTCCATCACTCGTCGTCCAACTATCTTTTCCCAAAAGTTCCCTCAGGTCACATCCACAGTTCTCAACAATGAACACCCGCCCAAAGCTCATAACGCCCAATATTATCCCTCCAAGGTTGCTCACGGTAAGGTGTTAAGAATGGGGGAGCTAGTAGAAGAGGGGCTGAAGTCTAGCAAGATCATGAGTTATTCTGCTTTAAAAGTCACAACACAAGGAACTCAGAACGACACAAGAAGCTTGCTGGGTCAGAAGGAACACGATGATGTTGCCATGATTGTTTCAGAATCACGACACGGATCAAAGGGTCCGCCTCACCAATATACCCAGCCTCAACTTCAACCCCAAACCTATCCCCGAGCTCCACACAATCCACCTCAGTATTATCCTCCGAACAATGTCCGGTCATATGTCCAACCACCAGGTCACTCTCTATGGCGAGCGCCAGCACCGCATAATGCGCTCTTGCCTTTGCAGCATTCTCGAGCACCCAACAACCCTAGAAAATAGGGGTTGGGAAGAGAACAAAGGCAAAGAAATAGTTTCACGCCAATTGGGGAGTCCTACACAAGTTTGTTTGAAAAGTTAAAGCATTCTGGCCTGATTGAGCCGCTCTTCGGCTATACTCCAGACCCATATGCAAAGGGCTTTGATCCTACTATACGATGCATGTACCTCTCTAATGTCCAAGGGCATAGCATTGAAGATTGTCGATCTTTGAAAAGGGAAATAGAAAGAATGATTCAAGATGGAGTAATTGTGATCAATGACAATGACAGGGAGCACGCAAATCCTCTTGGGAACTTGTTGAATGAAGTCAATAATATTGAAATTGGTGAAGGTTCTAGCAATATTGATGCGAAACGCAATGGTTAAGATGTCATGCATGGAAATTGGGAAGACTCTCCATTTCTTGGTCAGCCGGAGTGGAGTTTGGTGGTTTATTTTGTTGTCATTTCTATTGTCCGGGTTATTTCAGGGTTGTAATCCGGATATTGTCTTGTGACTCAAACCCTTCTATCTTTTCATTTTGCCTGGTTTGTTTAGTCGTAATAGCTCGTTTAGTGCTGTCTAGGTTTGTTCAAGGGTTGTCACCCTAGTCCATTTTGTTTGTTTTGTTGTTTAAACCCTTTCACCGTCAGTCTAATGCAATTCTCTGTTTCCTGCATTTCTAGTCATTTTGTCTAGTTTGCTTCTCCTTTTACAATTCTTTTCATGCTGGTTCTAGTGACATGACATGCACACATAATTCTCAGCCTGGTTTCAAAAATCAGTTTAGTAATGAAGCAATGAAACAATGTTGAAGATGTAAGGACATTCGAGGGAAATAAGAAAGACACTTTGAGATCATTTGAAGTCTGAACCATGTGAAACTGGAGCAGATAAAACATAAAGAAACCCTAAAGGCAAGCTTGCCAAATTGATAAGGGCCGTTCGTGGTACCGTGTTTGTTGCTCAATGGTGCGGGGTAATTGACAAATATAGAAGGCAAATATGTG
>NW_017682113.1:0-1198 GCF_001879085.1 Nicotiana attenuata | reverse complement strand
CAGGAGCCCACCTGGAGAACAAGGGAATAATTTTCAAGCTTCAGCAATCAGGCGCCCACCTGGAGAACAAGGGAAGTACAATTCAAATTTTAGCTTTTAATCTTTAATAATTGATAACATGCCGTGCCCAGCCACCAAACTGGGGCAGAAAATTTTCTTTGTTTGTTTTGTTGCAGTCGGGAGCCCACCTGGAGAACAAGGGAATACTTTCCAAGCGTTGCAGTCAGGAGCCCACCTGGAGAACAAGGGAATACTTTTCAAGCGTCAGCAATCAGGAGCCCGCCTGGAGAATAGAGGCACATATTTCAAACTATGGCAGTTCAGCATCACTCGGAGGAATGGCGAAACATCTCCAATCACAATGCAAGGCAACAACGCAAGAATTCCAGTGGAAGAATACAAGTTCAAGGCAACACAAGAGCAAGTTAGAAGATATAGATAGGATTTTTGTAATTCGTAGGTCATAGCTTAGGCTAGCCTCCCTTTTATTGTTGACATGGTGTAATAAGGGAGATCAGCAAGCAGTAGCAGCAGCGGCAGCAACAGTGAACTCACAGCTTTATGGTAGTCCCAGCTACCAGATATTCCAGAACTACACTGACCTGATTCCTTTTCAGCCAAGGATATGTAGGCAACCTTTGAAGCAGGGTTCGGTCAGACGGTTTTCAAAATTGCTTCTCATGGAGTGCCAAGCAGGCAAAAATCTCTCATAGTTGCTCATTTATCTTTGCCCGAAAACCCTTCGTGTCTCCGAGCAAAGAGGGGCAGCTGTGAGCACGTGATTTTTGCCTCGCTTGAATCATTCCTATAGATTCCCTAAAATTAGGATTTTTCTTTTATTATTTGATTTTTTTTTTAGAATTTAATTGTGTGATTTTTCATTGGTGTGTGCATGTTTGGTTTTAGATAATTCATTAAAAATACAAAAAATATTGCATTTGCATTTAGGATTAATTTTACATTTTTAGATTAACTAGTAATTAGGTTTTTACAAAAATACTAAAATCACAAAATTTGATTTGTTTGTTTGGTTTAAATTCTAGTTTTGAGTTTATTAGTTTCCCTTAAATTGGTATTAGTTTTAATTATAGCTTAATTAGGTAGGTTGAATTGATGTTTTAATTTTAGTGTTGTTTTAAAAGTTGAAAAAAAAAAAGAAGAAAAGAAAGTAAATAAAGAAAAAGAAAGTAAATAAAAA
>NW_017682112.1:9289-10472 GCF_001879085.1 Nicotiana attenuata | reverse complement strand
GCCGTGAGGTTAATGACTGAGAGAGGTTGAGGACCTAATCATGAGGATTATATGTATATATTAGGGATCGGGTCGCACGCCGCAACAATATTATATGTATATATTATTTATCGGGCTGCACGCCTCAGCGATATTTATATGGATCGGGCTGCACGCCACAGCGATATATATATATATATATATATTTTATCGCTTGGGCTGTAGGAGCCCCTCCGGAGTCTATACACCCCCAGTGAGCGTAGTCGACTATAAATTATGGATCGGGATGCACGCTGCAGTGATTATTATGATTATTACTACTATGAGATATTATTGAGCCTAAGTGGTGAGTATGAGTACTGTGTGAGGAGAGTTGAGTCACGAGTGACCGAGAGGCTTGCCTGAGAGGCTATATTTGTGAGTGATACCTTGCCCGATGGGTCCATTTATGACATTTTTGCTGATTTCACTCTTCCTTTTATAATGAGCCTCTGTTGAAAAATGCTAAGTAAATGATTTCAAAGTATTTCAAATTAAATTGAAGTTTTATGAAGTAATTGGCTTTTAAGGTGTTGAGTTTGACTTGATATTCTGTTGTATACTCACATATATGATTTTTATCTACTCGTCACTGCGCTCAGATCAAATTTACTTTAGTTCCTTACTGAGTTGGCGTACCCACGTTACTCCCTGCACCTTGTGTGCAGATTCAGGTGCCCAAGCGGCCGAGTGAGGGTTCCGAGCATTTTCGGAGCTTATCGGAGACTGCAAGGTAGTACTAATAAAGAAGTGTAGGAAGAAGTTAAAATTGTTTAAACAATTTTATCATCTCTGCATAAATGTGTAGCAGCTGTAATGTGACGACCCGACCCGTCGTCACGTGAGTTACCGCTCCGTTTTCCTATTTTCTGCTTCTTTATGCTTCGTTATCCGTGTCTTGTGTGATCGAGTTGGTTTGGAGAAGTTTTCGTAAGAAATGAGACACTTAGTCTCTTTAAGGAAGGCTTAGTTTGGAAAAGTCAACCAGATGTTGACTTATGTGGTAGAGGACTCGGATATGGATTCTGATGATTCGGTTAGCTTCGGGGGATGATTTGTGACTTAGGAGTGTGATCGGAAGTGATTTTGGAGGTCCGATGTAGAATTAGGCTTGAATTGGCGAAGTTAGTATTTTGGCAAATTTCGGTTGATAGGTGAGATTTTG
>NW_017682112.1:4576-5890 GCF_001879085.1 Nicotiana attenuata | reverse complement strand
AGATTTGTGGATGGCCTTAACTACCATCTCCGTATTTTGATGACTAGAGAGAGAGTATTGGGTGCTACGTTTGAGGAGGTGGTGGATATCGCTCGTGAGATCGAGTCAGTTCGCCGTAGAGAGCGAGAGGAGAGGGAGGCCAAGAGGCCTCGTGGATCGGGCAGTTACAGTGATGCTCCCTCGAGGGGCCAGTTCCAGCATGGTAGAGGTCGTTCTTTCAGGCCTGCTTAGTCGGCCCGTCCAGAGTATCGTGGGGGATCCTCAGGCTGTGGTAATCATGGGTCCCAATAGGGTCAGTCTTCACTCAGCACTCTCCCAGCTCAGAGTTCTCCTCATGCCCCATCAGCTCAGGGTTCTTCTGCGCCGAGTGCATTTGCTAGTCACTCCGGTGCGAGGGGTTCCTTCTGTCCCCATCTCCAGCATCGGGTAGTTGTTATAAGTGCGGGGAGTTTGGTCACTTGACGAGGCAGTGCCCTCGACTTCGTGGCAGTCAGCATCAGTAGAGGGGTCAGCCCTCGACTTCTGATACAGTTACTTCACCACCCGCCCAGCCAGCTAGGGGTGGAGATCAGGCAGCCAGGGGTCGTCCCAGAGGTGGAGGTCGATCAGGCGGTGGCCAGGCTCGTTTCTATGCTATGCCAGGCTGGATAGATTCCATTGCTTCAGACGCTGCCATTACAGGTATTGTTTCAGTCTGCCACAAAGACGCCTCAGTATTATTTGATCTCGGTTCCACCTATTCTTATGTGTCTTCATATTTTGCTCGTTATTTACATATTCCCCAGGAGTCTCTTTCTTTACATGTTCACGTGTCTACCCCGGTGGGCGATATTGTTGTTGTGGACCGTGTGTACCAGTCATGTGTTCTGATTATTGGGGGTCTGGAGATCCGAGTGATTGGTTATCTCTGTGTCATGCTATTCTAGACTGTCATGCTAAGACAGTCACTTTGGCTATGCCGGGTGTACCGTGGATCGAGTGGCGTGGTGTGACTGATTATGTCCCTAGCAGAGTTCTTTCCTTCTTGAAGGCCCAGCGTATGGTTGGGAAGGGTTGTCTTTCCTATTTGGCGTTTGTGAGGGATGTTGGAGCTAAGACTCCTACCATTGATTCTGTTCCAGTTGTGAGGGATTTTCCCGATGTATTTCTTGCAGACCTGCCGGGCATGCCACCGGACAGGAATATTGATTTTGGTATTGACCTGGGGCTGGGTACTCAGCCCATCTCTATTCCGCCATATCGTATGGCACCAGCGGAGTTGAAGGAATTGAAGGAGCAGCTTCAGGAGCTCCTAGATAAGGGGTTCATTCGGCC
>NW_017682112.1:0-556 GCF_001879085.1 Nicotiana attenuata | reverse complement strand
TGTAGGCAGTTTGTAGTGGTTGGACACAGGGGGAGTATGACTGTGACTCAGTACGAGATGAGGTTTTCATAGTTGGCCCGTCATGCTATTTGGATGGTTCTGTCAGATGATGAGAGGATCAGTAGATTTGTGGATGGCCTTAACTACCATCTCCGTATTTTGATGACTAGAGAGAGAGTATTGGGTGCTACGTTTGAGGAGGTGGTGGATATCGCTCGTGAGATCGGGTCAGTTCGCCGTAGAGAGCGAGAGGAGAGGGAGGCCAAGAGGCCTCGTGGATCGGGCAGTTACAGTGATGCTCCCTCGAGGGGCCAGTTCCAGCATGGTAGAGGTCGTTCTTTCAGGCCTGCTTAGTCGGCCCGTCCAGAGTATCGTGGGGGATCCTCAGGCTGTGGTAATCATGGGTCCCAATAGGGTCAGTCTTCACTCAGCACTCTCCCAGCTCAGAGTTCTCCTCATGCCCCATCAGCTCAGGGTTCTTCTGCGCCGAGTGCATTTGCTAGTCACTCCGGTGCGAGGGGTTCCTTCTGTCCCCATCTCCAGCATCGGGTAGTTG
>NW_017682111.1:4550-10474 GCF_001879085.1 Nicotiana attenuata | reverse complement strand
AGGTCGGATGTCGGCCAAGGAGGCTATCAGAGTTCCAGTGTCAGGTGGTATCTCAATTACCGTTTTTTTCATCAGCTATGTAGATTTTACTTTCTGCCTTACATACCAGTACATTTTTATTCGTACTGATGTCCCGTTGCCTGGGGACAATGCATTTTTGTTTCGTGCGTGCAGGTCCAGGCAGGGACTCTGATCGACCCCTCCGTTAGGATTTCGGGGTTCAGCTCTGAGTTGGTAAGCTCCACCTCTTTCTGGAGCTATCATAGGATGGTTACTTTTGTTGTACAATTTGGGTATAGTCAGGGACTTATCCCGACAGTGCTTATGACACTCTTAGAGGCTATTGTGGACACAGTATTCTGGGTTTCTTTTTGCAGCTTTCAGTCTCCAGCCCATAGGCTTGGCATGTATATATATGTGTGTAGGCATGTATTTCTCCAATCGCGGCCTCGTCGGCCAGCTAGTACTTTATTATTTTGGCTTGTCTACCTTTGTTTATATGGCTTATTGTTATTCAGGTCATGACCTTAATAGTCCAGGCTTAGTATTTCAGATGTTGTGCTGCCCGATCTGTTGGGGCCCCCAGTTTAGTTAGCTAGTATGTCTAATGGCTAACTCGATCGAATACAGTATCTAGTGCCAATCGTGCCTCCCCTAGTTTGGGGTGTGACAAACTTGGTATCGGAGCAGGTCGTATCCCAGAGAGTCCACAAGCCGTGTCTAGTAGAGTTTTGTTTATGGGTGTGTTGTGCACCACACTTATAAGCAGGAGGCTACAGGGCATTTAGGACTGTCACTCTTTCTTCTTACTCTAGATTGTGTGGTAGAGCTCAGTCATAAGAATTCAAATTCCTAAATCCTATTCGTAATTAGACAATGCCTACGTTCAGAAGATGATCGATAAGAGATATAGCTGTGGAAGTGTTTTAGAGGAACTCGACTTTGTATCATGCTTCTGATAAGTAAATGTGAGATTTTCAGCAGGTCATGGGTGTACTGAAAGGTGTAAGCCTCTTGATAAGAAGCCTTAAGGCAAGAATGCCTATCCACCTTTATGATGAAAGAAAATGAGAGATTAAGAAGATAAATACAAGTTTTAACAAGCAAAAGAAGCAAGATAAAGAATGGTACGAGGCGTCCAGTTAACAAAGGTTTACAGTGTTTATAATTCAGGTAGAGGCACATAAGCTTTTTGAGTTATATTCAATAGTAACAGAGGTATATACAATTGGTCGCACCCATTCCAGATATGCCCTGCGGGGGTTAATAGAGGTAGTATAAGAAGATACGATGGATGAATTGTTTGTGATAGTTGATATTTCCGAATGGTATTACAAATGTGCCAATAGATCTTCTTGTGAGACACCCAGATGATGCACTCTAGAATATTACGATTAGATGTGAATACTAGCATTCAGAAGATAGGCACTGAAAGCCTGGATGGGATAAATATTACCTTAAGTGTGGCTCTCATCCCTAGTAGAGCGAGGATGTTGAGCAACCCAAAGAGCCGATGAATGAAGCAGGGAGAGCTAAAAGCTAAAGAATGTCGTGTTGAAGTTTTCACAAGAAAAGGGGATACGCAGAAATATTAGCAGAGTAGTGAGAAGAGAGATAAGGAAGCATTATGAATAAGGTATAATACTTGGATAAAGACAGTAGAAAAAAAAAGAAGAGGTGGCAATATTACAAAATCTATAGTCAAGTGAAGGAAGAGACGAGGGGTGACAGGCCTTAGGACAACAAGAGAGTATAGGCCATACAGTCATGTCCTCATTTCGAGAAATAAGTTCGCAACTCTAGCGCGATTACCAAGAGAAAAAGTTAGATCCCAGAGTAATAGAAATCAGTATGGGCTGGTGAATAAGATAAACTAAATATGAATTAGGGACTGAGTGATTTGGTAATAGTCAGCATCATTAGAATTTCAGACCGCATTCCGGCAATAATAGGACGGACATCAGAAGAAGGTTCATGAGAAATTTAGAGAATGGTCATTCAGGAAGACGCTTCCCTAAAGAAAGCAATGTTAGAAAAGTTAAGCTTAAGGGACTGTATGTACCAGTTACATTAAGTGTCACCCTCACGAGTAAGGGGATTTGTCATCCTTGGTACAGAAGGATTGCCGCAAGGCGAGTAAGGATCATTGATGTTGTGAAACAACGCCAAAGATGAAGAGGCAAAATATCTATAGGTAGATCCTCGTGGCTTCAACTCTTAGTACACCCCTAAAGGGGAGAATATGGAGTGATGTGGCATTAAGTCAGAATTAAGTGGTTCTAGTGACTATGGAATGGTAAAGGTAGAATGCGATAAATGAAAGAGGAATGAGATGGCACTTATCCAAATCTTACAGATACGCTACGATTCAACAATATTGTGCAAGCACGACGTCAAGGAGAGGAAGTAAAGGTTCATGCCCGAGCTGTTATTAATAAATAAGGAGCCAGTGTGAGACGTAAGTTAAGACAGAGGAAATAACCCAAGAAAAATTACGAGGAATATTGATATGAGAATGGGCCAACGAGTAGTTAGTAATTGGTCAGGAAGATCCCTGTTATGGCTAAACAGGAGGTTACAGACGAGTTATCAGATCGTATGAGATAATCATAGTAGAACCCAACATGGAGAGTTCAGCCTCGAAGAATATCATTATAATACTTGAGATATATTCAAACAAGAGTCGGGATAGTTAAAGATACCGTATGAGTGTTACGGGGATAAAAGAAAGTGCCACTGGGAAGGCAGTCAAAATATCATTTCAGAAACAACCATACAAGCACAAGGGCATGGAAGTATTCAACTACGGATGATTATAGGCAAGTAAGGACATCAAAAAGGTCCGTAATAATCTCACAGCTTTACGATAGTCAAGGGTTCTCCCTAAGTACTACAACGAAAGACTAGCCGAGGAGATAAGAAAGAAGGCTTCATGGGAAATGGTCGTGTAACAACAGGCTCGCAACAACATTGTAAGCACTCCAAAGGAAAGTGGCACCTACCATGGCTAATGAACGGGAAGTAAGAATTAAAAGTAATATTCGAGATCATATTAGTTGTATGAAAACTCTGGCAAGTGTGGGCTCTAAGATACGCTAAGTATGGACGGAACAAGGGGACAGAAAGACCAGGAAAAGTAATAGCTTACGTTGAAAGAAAGCTAAGATGGAACAAGAATTATTTGATCAATGATCCAGAGTTAATACATTATGGATACACTCAAGATTTTGGAGCATTATCCAGGCAGCATATTTGTTGATAATCATACATCCACAGAAGACTCCGGTATAAGTTAAAAGAAATAATTGAGCCCAGGGCATAGACAAAAGATTGAATTGTTAAAAGATTGTATCATGGATATTCCATAACGCCCATGAAAAAGCTAAGGTAATAACTGATACCATGAGCCACAGATCGGAAGGAAGAGGAAGCTAAAGAATTACATCACCCAAGTAAATCAGGAGTTTGATTATTGGACCCAGAAGTTATAGACATCATGATTGAGAACATTGCACAATCACTCTTAATATCAGAGGTACAAGAGAGATAGTACAACAATCATATCCTATAACAGCTCTACGATAAAGCTAGTTAGAAGAAGTAGCAGCCTCATAAGGAGAAAGAGCTCCCACTGGATTGTATAGGCACCAGAGGTGCAAGTATTATAATAGAACTTCAAATGGTGGATGTGATTTATATTTATGCGGGAGGGAGGTTATGAAAGAAAGATAGAAGAATGTAAAGTGATATTTTAAATGCAGAAGGTTGTGAATAGTCCATGCTATGGATAAAAGGCTAGAAGCATGGGGATTCAGCATCCAGGAGTAATAGTGGCATCATCAGTAGCATATCTTTCAGCCTATGGTTTAGGTATCGAGAGGCCTAGTTAAGAGAATAAAGAAGAGATAGAGACGCTGAGATGTCTCGCTTGATGTTCCAAGATAATACAAGGAAATCTATGGTAAAGCAAGATTACGAGCAGTATAAATGGATATATGTAGGTCGCATGCTAAAGTATGATAAAGCGACAAGGTTTTAGAAATACAAGAGTAAGAACAAGAAAGGGTGAGTGAGAAAGTGACGAGAATGAATAAGTTCTCGGGATTAAGCCTATGAAAACAAGAGAGCTGATGGGTTCTCTAAGTTATAGAAGGCTCAATGTAGCTTTAATGAAATCAAAGGAGTCTAATATTAACAACATTTAGAAGGAATGAAAGCTGACCTGGTAATAAAATGAGGGTATAATTGTGACAGGTACAGGATGACGTTTGGGCCTTCGTTTGAATAATGATTTGAAAGAGAAGGAGAAAAGATTTCGCTGGCGGCACGAAATTAGAATACCCCCACAAGGTGAATCACATTGAGACACNGAGGTACGTAAGCCCTAGGAGAAAAGTATTACG
This sequence comes from Nicotiana attenuata, assembly GCF_001879085.1. Taxonomy (NCBI): domain Eukaryota; kingdom Viridiplantae; phylum Streptophyta; class Magnoliopsida; order Solanales; family Solanaceae; genus Nicotiana; species Nicotiana attenuata. The sequence continues at coordinate 6,071 of NW_017682111.1, read as the reverse complement.
TAAGAAGTTTCAAGTTATCAGTGGTATATTGTAGATCAATATTCGTGAATTCAACAAAGTACCGAGCGAAGAACTTCAGTATGCTCATATATGCCCAAAAGGACATCTTATCAAGCTCTATATATGAATCAAAGAGATTAGGCACACTTACAAGGTCAAAATTATACAGGCTGCATAATAAAAGGTAGTAACAGTTACGAGATTTGAAGGATTCCGGCTACAAGTTGTGGTGTGAGAAGGAGGCCAAAGGGGGGAATGCCCTGGATTTTGGACTCATTCACAGGACAGTCACCTATATGGCAAGAGAAGTTCTAAAGTATTCGAAAGAAATAAGTTATGAGAATGATAAGTGCATCAGTCAACATTCGAGGACGAATGTTCCAAAGGGGGGAATAATGTTACGCCCCGCAGTATTACGTCGATGTTATGCTCTGCTGTAATAAATATTGTGGTGATGTTACGCTTCGCGGTATTAAGTTACGACGATGTTTCACCCTGAAGTATTGTACGTTGAATTTGTCATAAGGTAATTGACATCAGTCCAAGTAAAAGATTATTTGAAGATCATAAGGATTATGCAATTTCAAATAAGTAATAAATAAATTCGTGAAGGTGAAAGAGAAAGCAAGTTAAAGAAAATGAATTCTCGTTCAAGTTTGTCATTTTGGGATACACTACGGGCCGAGCGATAATATACAATATTTGTGGACTAGTGCCATACAAGGTACCACATGACCATGATAGTAAGTTATATAAAATGTGTTAAAAGTGAGTAGTATTCTAAGTAAGTTGAGATAATTCTTAATTATGTAGATACTTGATTAATTGTGGGGATAATAATGATTAAGTGGATAAAAATCTTTTTGGGGTGTCACTTGGCATCAATCTAAGCCAAAGTGGCACTAATAGGCATGATGAGTCATAAGGCATGAAATGCTTTGTTTACACGTACAAATTCTCGGTCTCTTTACTGATAAGTAAGAAGAGATTTGATGGATTTACTAATGGGAAAATGTTAAAGTGAAGTTCTGCACAAAACTAGTAAAACTTGTTGTGACCAAGATTCATCCAGTTGCTTTCTCCTTTCTGCAATTTCAAAAAATATCGACGTGCCAGTTCGAACTGCAAGTGATCAACCTTACAGGCTCAAGAAGTTTAAATTGCGCTTATTTTATGCTTCAGATATTCGGCAGCCTAATATTGAGGTACCTTCTTAGCTGAAAATAAAATTTGCAATATATATTCATTACTTACGGAAGAGTACTACTGTAATTGGATTTTGGATAGTTAAATGTACTTATAAAAAACAATGAAGAAGATAAGTGTAGTCAAAGAAAAAGTTATTTGATTGATTCTTGAAATAGAGATTGTGTGGAACAAAATGGGAAATAGGAAGTAGTAATTTTATTTCACATTACTTTAATGGAGTATTAAGCTAGTAAGCTACTGCATCATTTGCTAATGATTTCATTGCTTCTCAATCTTTATTGTCGTAAAACTAAATTCATGTAGTGCTTCAAC
>NW_017682111.1:0-3168 GCF_001879085.1 Nicotiana attenuata | reverse complement strand
CGAGAATAAGTTCGCAACTCAGCGCGATTACCAAGAGAAAAAGTTAGATCCCAGAGAATAGAAATCAGTATGGGCTGGTGAATAAGATAAACTAAATATGAATTAGGGACTGAGTGATTTGGTAATAGTCAGCATCATTAGAATTTCTGACCGCATTCCGGCAATAATAGGACGGACAACAGAAGAAGGTTCATGAGAAATTTAGAGAATGGTCATTCAGGAAGACGCTTCCCTAAAGAAAGCAATGTTAGAAAAGTTAAGCTTAAGGGACTGTATGTACCAGTTACATTAAGTGTCACCCTCACGAGTAAGGGGATTTGTCATCCTTGGTACAGAAGGATTGCCGCAAGGCGAGTAAGGATCATTGATGTTGTGAAACAACGCCAAAGATGAAGAGGCAAAATATCTATAGGTAGATCCTCGTGGCTTCAACTCTTAGTACACCCCTAAAGGGGAGAATATGGAGTGATGTGGCATTAAGTCAGAATTAAGTGGTTCTAGTGACTATGGAATGGTAAAGGTAGAATGCGATAAATGAAAGAGGAATGAGATGGCACTTATCCAAATCTTACAGATACGCTACGATTCAACAATATTGTGCAAGCACGACGTCAAGGAGAGGAAGTAAAGGTTCATGCCCGAGCTGTTATTAATAAATAAGGAGCCAGTGTGAGACGTAAGTTAAGACAGAGGAAATAACCCAAGAAAAATTACGAGGAATATTGATATGAGAATGGGCCAACGAGTAGTTAGTAATTGGTCAGGAAGATCCCTGTTATGGCTAAACAGGAGGTTACAGACGAGTTATCAGATCGTATGAGATAATCATAGTAGAACCCAACATGGAGAGTTCAGCCTCGAAGAATATCATTATAATACTTGAGATATATTCAAACAAGAGTCGGGATAGTTAAAGATACCGTATGAGTGTTACGGGGATAAAAGAAAGTGCCACTGGGAAGGCAGTCAAAATATCATTTCAGAAACAACCATACAAGCACAAGGGCATGGAAGTATTCAACTACGGATGATTATAGGCAAGTAAGGACATCAAAAAGGTCCGTAATAATCTCACAGCTTTACGATAGTCAAGGGTTCTCCCTAAGTACTACAACGAAAGACTAGCCGAGGAGATAAGAAAGAAGGCTTCATGGGAAATGGTCGTGTAACAACAGGCTCGCAACAACATTGTAAGCACTCCAAAGGAAAGTGGCACCTACCATGGCTAATGAACGGGAAGTAAGAATTAAAAGTAATATTCGAGATCATATTAGTTGTATGAAAACTCTGGCAAGTGTGGGCTCTAAGATACGCTAAGTATGGACGGAACAAGGGGACAGAAAGACCAGGAAAAGTAATAGCTTACGTTGAAAGAAAGCTAAGATGGAACAAGAATTATTTGATCAATGATCCAGAGTTAATACATTATGGATACACTCAAGATTTTGGAGCATTATCCAGGCAGCATATTTGTTGATAATCATACATCCACAGAAGACTCCGGTATAAGTTAAAAGAAATAATTGAGCCCAGGGCATAGACAAAAGATTGAATTGTTAAAAGATTGTATCATGGATATTCCATAACGCCCATGAAAAAGCTAAGGTAATAACTGATACCATGAGCCACAGATCGGAAGGAAGAGGAAGCTAAAGAATTACATCACCCAAGTAAATCAGGAGTTTGATTATTGGACCCAGAAGTTATAGACATCATGATTGAGAACATTGCACAATCACTCTTAATATCAGAGGTACAAGAGAGATAGTACAACAATCATATCCTATAACAGCTCTACGATAAAGCTAGTTAGAAGAAGTAGCAGCCTCATAAGGAGAAAGAGCTCCCACTGGATTGTATAGGCACCAGAGGTGCAAGTATTATAATAGAACTTCAAATGGTGGATGTGATTTATATTTATGCGGGAGGGAGGTTATGAAAGAAAGATAGAAGAATGTAAAGTGATATTTTAAATGCAGAAGGTTGTGAATAGTCCATGCTATGGATAAAAGGCTAGAAGCATGGGGATTCAGCATCCAGGAGTAATAGTGGCATCATCAGTAGCATATCTTTCAGCCTATGGTTTAGGTATCGAGAGGCCTAGTTAAGAGAATAAAGAAGAGATAGAGACGCTGAGATGTCTCGCTTGATGTTCCAAGATAATACAAGGAAATCTATGGTAAAGCAAGATTACGAGCAGTATAAATGGATATATGTAGGTCGCATGCTAAAGTATGATAAAGCGACAAGGTTTTAGAAATACAAGAGTAAGAACAAGAAAGGGTGAGTGAGAAAGTGACGAGAATGAATAAGTTCTCGGGATTAAGCCTATGAAAACAAGAGAGCTGATGGGTTCTCTAAGTTATAGAAGGCTCAATGTAGCTTTAATGAAATCAAAGGAGTCTAATATTAACAACATTTAGAAGGAATGAAAGCTGACCTGGTAATAAAATGAGGGTATAATTGTGACAGGTACAGGATGACGTTTGGGCCTTCGTTTGAATAATGATTTGAAAGAGAAGGAGAAAAGATTTCGCTGGCGGCACGAAATTAGAATACCCCCACAAGGTGAATCACATTGAGACACTATGAAATACGATTATGGGAATCACTTCGAATATTCCTTGAGGTAACGTAAGCCCTAGGAGAAAAGTATTACGTAAGAAGTTTCAAGTTATCAGTGGTATATTGTAGATCAATATTCGTGAATTCAACAAAGTACCGAGCGAAGAACTTCAGTATGCTCATATATGCCCAAAAGGACATCTTATCAAGCTCTATATATGAATCAAAGAGATTAGGCACACTTACAAGGTCAAAATTATACAGGCTGCATAATAAAAGGTAGTAACAGTTACGAGATTTGAAGGATTCCGGCTACAAGTTGTGGTGTGAGAAGGAGGCCAAAGGGGGGGAATGCCCTGGATTTTGGACTCATTCACAGGACAGTCACCTATATGGCAAGAGAAGTTCTAAAGTATTCGAAAGAAATAAGTTATGAGAATGATAAGTGCATCAGTCAACATTCGAGGACGAATGTTCCAAAGGGGGGAATAATGTTACGCCCCGCAGTATTACGTCGATGTTATGCTCTGCTGTAATAAATATTGTGGTGATGTTACGCTTCGCGGTATTAAGTTACGACGATGTTTCACCCTGAAGTATTGT
>NW_017682110.1:2488-10474 GCF_001879085.1 Nicotiana attenuata | reverse complement strand
GGAAAGTAGTTAGAAGAACGTACCGGAGGTGGTCGCGAGCACGGATTCGTCAGTGAATTAGCCTACCAGAAATTTTGAGAATGGTGTCCCCAAAGGTCACTCACCCTAGAGAGGCAATTCATTGAGCAAGACCTCCTTCCCCACAATCCAAATATCAAAAGGCAATTTGATGAGAGAGTAGGTTGGAAATGGTTCACCAGCAAGGTTCCGGATGCCAATGAGTTTCTTGTCAAAGAATTCTATGCAAACATAGCCCACATTAAAAAGGGCACCACGGTGACAAAGGTCCGGAATCTGAGGATCCGATTTAGTGGCCAGACATTGAATGAGTATGCCGGTTTCGAGAATGTGGAAGCTATGCAATATTTGGAAAAGCTGGCATTTGGTGAGGTAGCCCAGCCATGGGTGGTGGAAATATTAGCTCCCTGGACGACACCGACATGGCCCACAGCAGGGTTCCAATTGCCAGAAACACCCTCAGTTTTGAATCCAAAGGGTGGTCCACCTTTGTTTGCAGCCGGTTGGATCCGTGTCAGCAAGACAGTGTCCTTCCACTCACCTGGTGCATCTTGATAGCTTCCATCATGGCAGGGTATCCCATCAATGTGGGGAACCCCATGCATTACAACATCACAAAGGCAGTTGGGAAGGACGAAAGATCATACCCCTATCCCAATTTCCTTACCATGTACTTTGAGGACCAGGGAGTTGAGAAGAAAAGTTATGACACCATGACAAAGCCAAAGCAGCCCTTCTCATGGTACAGCACCAAAGGACCGGACAACCCAAAAAGCAAAGAGTAAAGCTGCTACCCCCACTGGCCAGTCTGAAGAGCCAGGGGTCGTGGCCACTGGGTCAGAGCCATCCACAGTAGGGGGATCCTCAGCTGTTGTACCCCCTCCTTCATTCGATCCATCCATCACCAAGCCATTGTCTATGCCATTCTCTTCTGCCTACCCCCAAACTACACTACGTCTTTCTCAGACTCTATCCAGTATCAACAACTGGATGCAGGCAGCGAGATCAAAGCTGTCTGTCTTATCCAGTGCAGTGGCAGCTCAATCAGCTCCGGTACAGTCTCAGGTGCCTTCATCAGTGGAGGACTCGTTGAAGGAGCTTCCGGACAACCAGAAGAAGCTCCTAGACAACGAAAAGCTTATCATGGCCACTTTGGATACTCAGGGAAAAGCAATAAAGGACCTGGGCAAGCAGGTCAAGAAGATGAAGAAGACTCGAGCTTCAAAGGAATCGGTGCAGCAGCTTAGGCAGGATGTCCAAAGGTTCACATCAGCTGGTGATATTCCATTGGATTTACTCTTAGAAGAGCATGTTAGTGCAGCACAGGCAGCAGAGCATGAGGCACCAGCAGCTGGCCAGTCTAAGGAGCCAACTGCTACTACACAGGCTGCTACAGAGATGATTCAGATGCTCCGAAACCCCGTGGTCCCCCAGTCAGATTTGGAGATCCAGTTAGAGGACCCGGTGGGACCTACTAATCCTATGCAGTCCGAGGAGCCCACTGATGTGCAGGACCCGATTCAGACCACATAGGGAGTTTTCTTTACTCTCTATCCCTTCTTGATCTTATTTTTGCTTTTAGCATTGGGGACAATGCTAGCTTTTATTTGGGGGGGTGGTCCTATTTTTATTTGATGACTGGAATGTAATAATTATGATACTAATTTTTCTTTATTCTTACTTATCGTTATTTTTCACTTTTGGTACGTATATAACTTTACCATTTATTTGTCACTTTAGTTATTGTTTACTTTCGGTATGTATATAACTTTACCATTCCATGTATATATTCAGTCCCATTTTGTATATATTCGTTCTTTCCATTATTGTACATATTCATTTTACTTTCCGTAGTTCACTTTATAACTTCTTGTGTTCTCTTTCCTTAATAGCTTAGCTTTTTACTTCCTTTAGTAGCTTCTTTCTTTTTGAGTTCTTAGCTTCGTGATTAATAAGCCTTTGGTTTTCTTAATGCCACGGTTCTTTCCAAAGGTGGAGGTTGTGTGAACCGGGTGGCTCTTCCTGATGATGGATGGCGTGAAAACCTTCTTAAGGATTTGAGTCCGTTTTCTTTATTTTTTTGTGTAAATAGTAGTAATGAATAAAAGTGTCTCAGGCAAGTTTCACTTGGGCCTAGCACATTTACATTTGACCTTATGGTTAGAAACAAGTTGATTTACAAAGAATGGTTCTAGTTGTGACCTTTAGACTCTTGTGTTGACTAAACAATCATCGAGTGGCTTCTTGGAGCCATTTGTGTTGCTCCATCTTAGCTAGGGTTGTTGTGGGCCCTTGACTCTGTTCTCTTTAGCAATCCAACAGCTTGTGAGGTGAGGTATTGTTTTGCAATTCCATGTCCCGTGCCAATAAGTCTAGAACTTACCCCGAATGTTTGTCTAGGCGAAATTCTAAGTGTAGCTCGACTTGAGAAATGAATATAGGCTCTCCTTGATCCAACTTGAAACTTGAAAGCATCCATAGCCCACCAAATATGATATCCCTAGTCAACCCCATTGAGCCGAAGACCTTGTTCTTTCAATAACCATGATACAAGTCTATCCGTTCTATAATGACCCTCTCTTGGCACCCGATCTTTCCTTAGCATAATTGGAAAAAGCTTAAGTTTGGGAGGAGAGACGAGGAATGTGAAAGTGATAAAAGGTACAAACTGAAGAAAAGGGAAGGCAAAAAGAAAAGAAAGAAAAGCCAAAAAGTCAAAAAGAAAGTGAATAGTATAGAAAAATGAAGGGATTCAATGAAAGCAATGGTAAAAGGCTTGGAATGATTAGAAAAGGAGAAAAATGATTGTCATGAGCAAGAAAGAGTGATAGTGTGTCTCTCTAGTCCCCTAAGGAAGAAGAAAATGACTCAAAGAGTCACGAAAGTGTGAGCCAAAATGAGAAAATAAAGTGCTTAAGGAAAGATCAAACCTTCATAGACCCATATATCCTACCTTGAACCAAAAGCCTTCATTACGTTCCCGCAAAAGCCCTATAAGATATTGAGTTGAGTGAGCTTACATTAGTGGTGATTTAGGGGCAAGCTTATGGTACTTAGAGCCGGACTTGTGCCCTTCCCTTGAGAGAGAAGAGCGTACTTTTCCACAATCCTTGTTTTGAGTGCTACAATCTAAAGTGAGATTTTCTTATGGAGAGTAGAGGAGTAAGAGTTTGGGTTCCACAATGACCTATGTAGTATAGAGAGTTTCCTTGGTGAGTTAAGTCAACTCTTGATGCTTTTGTGTCGCACTAGAACTATGGTACTCAAAAGGTTTTGTGTTGTTGATAATGCATTTGTGTTGAGGGTAATTGTTAGTCCCAATTGATACTTGATGAAGTCACCTTAGGACAGCTTAAGTTTTCCTTTCTTTGTCTTGTGGAGGTGGGAATTACTTTGTTTGCTTGAGGACAAGCAAAAGCTTAAGTTTGGAGGAGTTGATAACTATGGATTTTAACCTATCTTATGCTCTCTTTTGCTTAGGTTTTGGATAAAAAATGTGTAAAAGTATTTTCCGAAAACTAGTTTACTGTGCTTAGTTGCAGGGTTTGGTCAAAATGAGGCAAAGAATCCATAATCAACTCATGAAGGAGTTAAATTTGCACAAGTTCAAAGCTGGGACTGGAGCGCTAACCGCGATGGAAAAGAGCGGCCACGTAAGGTCCACCACTGAAGCGGCCACAAATACACGGTTCGCGAAAGTGAGATTTAGAGAGGCTGTTTTGGGTACAACAGTGACCGCTGACCGCGATGGAAAAGCGCGGGCGCGGAATACCTGATGCGGCCGCGGTGGTATTTTCGCTGAGGGCGTTGATTGAAGTTTAGAGACCCTGCAAGTCATGCTTGATTGAAGAACGCGATCCGCATCCAAATTACATGGCCGCGATGGAAGCACACGCGGACGCGGATGAAATTATGCTGTCCGCGAAACCAAGTCCAACCCAAGCCCAAAATTGAAGAAACGGGGACCGCGCTCGTTATTGCACGGCCGCGAGAGCTCAAGCGCGGATGCAGTCGAAATTATGCCTCCGCGAAACTTCCATAGGGGCATTTTGTCCAAAAATTTTAGCCTAGTATAAATAGATTCTTTTCACATTTTTAGGGTATGTAATAATTTGCTGAGCACGTGAACGGCTGGTTTTTACCTTTTTGAGTAATCTTAGAGTAGATTTGTCTTTAATCTTTAGATTTTCATCTTGTATTTGAAAATCATGGCTTATATTTCATCTCTATCTTTAATTTCTATTGTTATTATGAGTAGCTAAACCCCATAGCTAGGGTTGTGACCCAACCCTAGTGTGGGTATTCAATGGGTCATGAATTTTAGGGCTTAATTGTTTATGGGTTAGTGATATTTAGCTTAATTCATGCTTTAATTGTGCAATTGGTGGTTGCTAACACTAATTCATGCCTTGATGACTTAGACTCTTCTTGAGAAAGAGAGACTAAGTGTAGGAAAATTATGCTAACAAGGAATTGGGGTGCATTCAAGAGATTGATAGCCCCAATTAAAGGGTTAAACCTAGAGATAGTAATACCCGACTTGAGCCAATATCATTTGTTGTGCATGAACACCCATTTAGACTTGAGAAACTCAAATCGGGCAAAGTCACTCAAACTACCGATAGGTATAGAGTGAGCACTTATGTGTGATGATTATATCATGACCCCAGTCATAACAAGCTTGCCCTGAATTCTCGATACCCGTTAGATATCCACCTAGACGGAAGTCACTGCCCTAGTCCCTTTTAATTCTTGAAAACAACCAACAAAAATAGTGTACTTAGCTTATTCTAGCATATCATAGTATAGCACTAGAAGTATAATCAATCATGACCATGTTTGGAGGTGCAATTTGGAACAACACGCAAATCTAGATTAGTTAGAACCTAACTCCAAATCAATTAACTCCATGTAAAAATCAATCCCGACCTTTGTTGGGTAAAACGACATCGACCATCCTTGCCACTCGATAGTGGTACAGGCTTGGAACCGATCACATCTGCCTCAGATCCTGCACAGTTTGTGCAGAAGTGTGACTTGAGTATATTAACAAAATTTATCCAGTAATTATCAAGTCTAACCTCGAACAATTAGTGACGAGGGGTCGACATCGACACTTACTATGGGCTAACAATATAGGTACAGAAATTCTAAATAAGCAAGGGTTATGTAAATAATAATAATAACTCAATACAAGCGGGAATGAATAAGTCTTTCACAATTAGTTATTTCCAAGTCAATTCCTGTCTTTAATAATCAAAACCTCACAAGCCATAAACAACATCATGTATAATTAGGCTCTGAGCATTATTAAGCATGATTTATGCCGAGGTTGTACGACCCGATCCAGAATAACGTGTACACTGCGGAGAGTCGTGCGACACGAACCATAGATGTATTTATTCTACTACCGAGGCGTTCGGCCTGCTCCACAAGAAGAGAATATACTTTAAGAACATCCAATTTAAAAGTTATTACGAGGCTAATATACAAGGAAGCACAAATTTCTTTTAACGGTCAAGTAACCTGCCAAAACTCAAATAAGTGAAATTCGATCCTTTACAATTCCTTTATCAAGTTACAATATAATTTAAGCACTTTAATTAACAAGTAGGGTGAAAACATTACAAGTATTTCATGATTATGGTCCTAAACTACCCGGACATAAGCATAATTAGTAGCTACGCACAGAGTCTCGTCAACTTGTGCATATGTAGCCCCCACAATTAGAAGCAGATATTAATTTAAATCATCTATGGGGTAAATTCCCTCTTACAAGGTTGGGCAAGAGACTTACCTTGTCTCAAAGCTCGCTTTCCGACCTCAAATTCACTTTAAAGCCTCAACTCGGTATTGAACAATCCAAAACTAGTCAAATGTTGTGTAAATTAATCAATACATATTCAAAAGTTCATAATTTAATAATTAGAGTAATTACCCAACCCCAATTGAAAGATTCCTAAAATTCACCCCCGGGCCCACGGGCCCGAATTCCTAAAAGTAGGGTGCAAACATTATAAGTATTTCATGATTAGGATCCTAAACTACCGGGACATAAGCATAATTAGTAGCTATGCACGGAGTCTCATCACCTCGTGCATATGTAGCCCCCACAATTAGAAGCAGATATTAATTTAAATCACTTATGGGGTAAATTCCCTCTTACATGGTTGGGCAAGAGACTTACCTTGTCTCAAAGCTCGCATTCCGACCTCAAATTCACTTTAAATCCTCAACTCGGAATAGAACAATCCGAAACTAGTCAAATGTTGTGTAAATTAATCAATACATGTTAAAAAGTTCATAATTTAACTGTTAGAGTAATTACCCAACCCCAATTGAAAGATTCCTAAAATTCACCCCCAGGCCCACGGGCCCGGATTCTGAAAATTTTCGAACATAAATGCTACCCGTAACCTCACGAACTCAAATATATAATTTTCACCCCATTCCATAATCATTTTCGTGGTTAAATCTTATTTTTATCGAAAATTCCCCCAGCCCAATTCCTTCCTCGTGAACACGAGGGTCCTTTCGTGTTCGCATAGAAGGAAACTAGAATTGGAAATTTTGGTTTTTCCAACTTAGCTCCGAGTGGTCCGAAACACACTCGAGCCACTCGGGACCCATCCAAATGCACAAACAAGTCCATAAACATAATACGTACCTGCTCGAGCTCTCGAAATGCGTGAAATAATAATGAAACTAAGAATCGCACCCCAAGCGAAATTGAATCAAATTATGAATTTCAAGCTTCCAATTTGCTTCGAACGCGCCGAATCATACTTAGACTACTCGGAATGATACAAAATTTTGCGTGCTAGTCTTAAATCACCATACGAAACTATTTCTAGGCTTAGAATTTCAAACAGACCTCGATAACACCAAATCCTACTTCAACCCAAATTTAAAGAACTCTAAAACCTTCAATATGCCAACTTTCACTATTACGTGCCGAAATGCTCTACGGTCACCCAAAACCCGATATGAACATACGCCCAAGTCCAAAATCATTGTACGAAACTATTGGAACCGTCAAATCCCGATTTTGAGGTCGGTTACTCAAAATGTTGACTCAAGTCAAACTTAGCCCTATTTAGCCAACATTAAGAAACCAAGTGTTCCGATTTCAACCCGAACTCTTCTAAATGCTGAAATAACCATGCCCGTAAGTCATAAAGTAGTTGAAGAACATACGGGGAGTCTTATTCAGGGTAACAGGGATCTAGAAAGTAAAATGACCGGTCGGGTCGTTACAATTCGGGTTGAAATCAGAAAACTTAGTTTCTTAATATTGGCTTTAAAGGGTTAAGTTTGACTTGGGTCAACGTTTCTAATAAACAACCTCAGAATCAGGATTTGATGGTCCCAATAGGTTCATATAGTGATTTTGTACTTGGGCTTATGTTCGGATCGGGTTTTGGATGACCCGGGAGCGATTTAGGGCATAAAGTTGAAAGATGGCGCATTGAACGTTTTAAAGTTCTTTAAATTTGGTTTGGAGTAGGTTTTACTGTTATCGAGATCCGTTTGGGATTCCGAGCTTGGGAATAGTTCTATATGGTGATTTAAGACTTGCACGCAAAATTTGGTATCATTCTAAGTAGTGTAAGTATGATTCGGCTCGTTCGAAGAAAGTTGGAAGACCTTGAAGTTCATAAGTGGATTTGATTTTGTTTGGAGTGTGATTCTTTGTTTTGATGTTGTTTTTCGTGTTTTGAGAGGTCGACCAGGTCCGTTTTATATTTTCAAACTTGTTGGTATGTTTGGACGAGGCCTCGGGGGCCTCGGATGTCATTCAGACGATGCGCGAACTCGTTTGGACTTGGAAGAAGTTGCTTAAGCAGCAGGACTTCTAGTGTGTTCGCACCTGCGAAGGATTGGCCACAGGTGCGACACGGCAGAAGAGGCTCATTGGTTGCAGGTGCGCATTTAGGCTGCGTGGGTTGAGTCCGTAGGTGCGGACGT
>NW_017682109.1:0-10475 GCF_001879085.1 Nicotiana attenuata | reverse complement strand
TTACCTGTCCACTCCAATCAGTCCCGGACGCTCATAGGACTACTAATCCTAAAAAGGGAGGGATATTAGGCTTATTTGAAGTTTCAAAGGTAAAAAACTCTAAGGCGACATACAAAACACATATGGCATATTTTGGGGGAAAGCATATAAACAAACAAAGGCTTACATATACCTCCTTAAACAAAGAAAGCATATAATTAGCATGACTTACACATACATTAGGTCTGATTAAAAATACCAAACACGAGGGAGTTTAAAGATTGAGGCAGATTGGTTTATTACATAACTCAGATAAGAAGCCCGAATCAGGCCTACCTGCGGGTTGCAATGATTAACAGAAACAGATTCAGTTTACAGTTATTACTCTAAGGCTTGCCTAAGTGTTTAGAGGGGGTCTTATAGGCATGATATCTACTGATTTTAGAAGGTGATAAGATAGTAAGGCTCGAAATGAATTGTTTGAAGTCCTATATGCATACTTGTTAAACTTGTTAAGCGAGGGACTTAGATTATTAAAAGAGATGCAGAATGTACAAAAATTAAATAAATTGGTTACAGGTTCTGCAGGTTATAGCATCTATTATTACTGATTTTATATCTATCATTGACTGTGAATGAAAACGAATTAGAATTTCTCGAGGATCCCTATAGGCATGATTTCTAGGCATTATTGATTTTAGACGTGGTATCTAATTGTCAAAACCTTATAGACATAGTGTCTAAGTGCAGAAACTTGTTTTAAACCTTATAGACATGGTATCTAAATGCAGGTTGAATTATGCAGAATTAAAATATTTCTATAGGCATCGTTTCTAGGTGAAATTTGAATATGCAGAAGTTAAAACACCCTACAGGTATGGTTTCTAGGTGAAGTTTGAATATGCAGAAGTTAAAACACCCTATAGGCATGGTTTCTAGGTGAAGTTTGAATATGCAGAAGTTAAAACACCCTATAGGCATGATTTCTAGGCGAAGTTTGAATACACAGAAGTTAAAACAACCTATAGGCATGATTTCTACCCTTGCATGCATAGTTACCCACCCCTTTTCACTAGCCAGCCCCAAATGTTTATTACAGCTTATTACAAACCAAAATAATAAATTACATCAGAAAAGTACAACCAGAGGAAGCCTGATTCTTGACTTCCTCTCTGAGTTGTGAGATAGACCAACTCAAAGTCCGTTGATCCAAAGCCTTTCTCCAATTTGAGTGTGTCAGAGTTCCCTAAGAGCCTCAATGGGACTCCGGACAGTGCTCACACCCAAATTGTATCACCAGAATAGGGGCAAGTGCAGTGTGGAAGTGCCAGCCCTCAAGTGTCCAAGTTCAGAGGGAGCTCATGGGTCCCAAGGCAAGGCTCACAAGAGGGGGGCAGAACTTAAATCTAAGAGAGAGTGCAAGTGAAGAAACAGAGTTCTGAGGGAATAAAGGAGAGGGAAAGAGGTACTGGGAAACAGCCATAAACAAGTTGACAATTTCATACAAAAGGAGTTTAGGGATTGGGAAATTGCAAAGAGCCCATGTACTTAGGCCAGGGTCAGCTTTGGGTATGCACATCAATAGAAGATGCTGGCATGCCCATAAGCCCACCAGAACACATAATACTAGAGAAACATAGAGGTTATGATCCCAGGTATCAAGTTTGAGTCACGGACAACAATTCTCAATACTGTCATGCCTCAAACAAACCATCAATATCAAACACATTGGGGTAGGGGCTTAGGATACTTAATACACAGATTCAGAAGGAAGAAAGAAATTACAACATGCTAGAACAAAGTACTGAATTAAACACAAGCAGCAGGCAGACAAGAAGGCAAAAGTATTAAGTAAACATGTTGTTGTGATGCTGAAATTTAAATCAGAACATACCAGTTCAAAGAAGCAAAATACAATAAAGGAAAGGTAGCAGGATTTTGAAATTAGCTTTAGCTTTCAGCCAGCTAAATAGGTCACAGTAGAAGTAGTAAAGCAGGAGAGAATGTTTTGAGTGTAAGTGATTTTAGAACTCAGAGTGTTCGTGTGTGTGCTAATGAAAGAGCAAGGTATTTATAGTTTGAAAACAGGTAGAGAATAAGGCAAGAATCATAGTTTTAGTAGTAATTATGGAACTGTGTACTAATTAAAAATCAAATCAGTATCAAAGACTTCCTTTAATTAAGGAGTTAAAATTAAACGGTAATGGGCAGAAAACATTTAAGGAAAGAAATCAAGTAAAACATCATGTGCAGAATAGACAATTAGGGGTAAGTACATAGGGGTTTAATTAAGGGAATAACTAATGAAGAATCTTTGAAATACTCGGTTAACCAAACAAGGTAAGAAACACAATAAATTTGCAGAATATGGAGACAATCAGCACACAGTAAATCAAGGAGTCAAGGATTCGAGATTACTGATTTGGGGAGAATAACATGAGTTCTCATGAATAAACAAATAAACCAAGTTAAAGACAAGAGAATCAAAAGTCTAAAGGGAAGTTTTCAAATCAATCCAAGAAACAGGAAAATCAGTAAAAACAAGGAAAGAATCAATTACACAAGTGCAATCAGAATTACACAAGGAGGTTTGAAATATAAAAGAGTGCATAAACATTAGGCGTGCGAGGTTAAACTATGGAAAAGAGAAGCAGCATGCAATAATAATTACAAAGTCCAGTAGACAGTGAAACATGGTAGTCACATAGGTCAACTTAGTAATAGGGAAAAGAGGGTATCAGAAGCATGCAAAAGGGTCAAGTAAAAAGACCTTTCTGAAAAATATAGTCTAGTTTCGATGATTGCAAGAAGCCAAATCACATAGAGAAATAGAAGTTGAAACAAAAAGGGTTTCAAATCCAGGCGAACAACTTAAAACAGGTGAAACAGCTTCAGAAGCTTGAATAAGCCCCAAATAAATTAGGGTTTTGAAACCAATCAAACTCAGAGATGATGAACAAGCAAATCACACAGCAAATATTCTCAGAACCCGAATGAACCCAAAGTTTTAGGGTTTTTTAACACCGATCGAGTCTAGAGATGAAACACAAATAAATCAGACGAATACTAACAAAATAGATTCAGAAATCTCAAAAAAGGTCAAGGACCTTAACATGCAAACTCAAGTAGAAGAACGACATAAGGAAACACAGCAGAGCATGTTGAAAATCATAGAAAGCTTCAAAAATAACTTAACAAAACCTAAATCAAAAAAAATAAGGGGTTAAAGTTTTGAAAGAAGCCTTGAGAAAAACGTTTAGAAGTTTTAGAGCAAACACAGATCTAAACAAATCTAAAAAAAATCGGAAGAACCTCAAAGGTTAGGGTTTTAAGAGAACCCCAGATGGTGAGAAAGGCTTGAAAAATCATCGATCTAAGCAGGAGAAATCAAGAATCAGGCTTGAATAGCCATGGATGGCCAAAGCAAAGTCAAAGATGACCGGAGACAGCCATAGAACTGAAATCAATCCAAGGTCTGGACCAGACTTTTCCAGGATTCAACCTTGAAACCGTGATAGTCGGGCACATAGAAGCCAAGGGAGGTAGATACAAGCCTCCAATGGCTTTGGAAGCCATTGATTTGGGCGGTTTTAGGGTGGTGGTTGAGGGCGACGGCTAGAGAGAATTGAGAGAGAAAGGGATTCAGAGGCGACTGGGGGGTGAGAAATGATAGGGTTTAGGGGTCGTTTGGGATTAATTATGGAAAGGGGATTTGGTGGTCGTTGATCATTTTGATCAACGGCCTGGATTGAATGGGTAGGTAGGGGATCCGGGCGGGTTATTTTAATTAGGTCGGGGGTCGTGTATGATTAGGATTTGGGCTATGTAATTGGGTTTAAAATTGGGGGTTAATTCAGGCTGCAATGGAAACACAATTGGGCTATATTTTAAATAGCCACTTCTCCCTTATTTATTTTATAAAAAATAGTAGAATAGTTTCTGTAAATAAATTAAGGGTACTAATATGATTAATAATACATAATTATCAAATTAAAAATATTGAACCTAATTTTTATATACATAAACGTAATTAAATCTAAAGAGACTAATATTGTAATTGTATGCAATTTAGTTTTAAAAATACTAACTAAATTTGTGAAAATATGCAAAAATTACATTAGCTATATTTTAGCATAAATATGAGAGTCCAATAAATGAATCACTAAAAATGGTAATTTTGGGAATAATTATTGGGTTTTTCTGGATAAGATAGGGCAATAAATTGATTTTAAAAATCTTTAAAAATTAAGGAAAAATAATAAAACATTTGGACATACCTATATATGCATACATATTCTATTTTGAAAGTATTTTGCATATTAAAAATATTTAGGGAAAAATTGGGTATCAACAACTGCCCCTCTTTACCCGGGAAGGATGAAAGAGTTGTCGGGTAAAGATATGATGGCTAATTTTGAACTGACGAAATGATTTGAAGAGGTTTGGCCGTGCTATGGCTTCAGAGCTGCCTACAAATCCCTGGTCTTACAGGAATCAGGCCATATGTAGTTCAGGATCCGTCGGCGGAGTATGCCGATAGAGACTTTTCAAGAACGGACGCAATATTCAAGACGCGGTGAATGGTTAAAGTCTAGTAGGGCTGCGGGAATTGGAGCGAGATCGCTCCTGCCGAGATGGATGTTGCTCGCCGGTTCACCTGCAAATAAGCAATACACGCATATATTGTGCGTAAACTTAAACATGATGCACATTCCCGTCGGACCATGAATGTTGTCTTTGGACGATTAGAATGACGTCCTTAGACCATGATGTCCTGGGCCACGAAGCATATAATAAAGGATTTGGAGGCCATGAAATGATGCTCTCGGGCTATGGGAATGATGCCTCCGAACCATGACACCTTTGAATAATGATATGCAAAAGATTAACAGGAATCCTCAGGCCAAGGCATGGTGTTCTCGGGCTATGCAAATGGTGCCTCTGAACAATGATGCCTTCGGATAGTTTGGCGATCTTTCAGCCCATGAAATGCGGTATTTGGCGATCTTTCAGCCCATGAGATGCAATAGGTGGCGATCTTTCAGCCATGCAAATGTAAATGAGGTGGCGATCTTTCAGCCATGCAAACGTAAATAAGGTGGCGATCCTTCAGCCATGCAAATGTTAGTAAGGCGGGATCTTTCAGCCATGCAAATGTAAGTAAGGTGGCGATCTTTCAACCATGCAAATGTAAGTAAGGTGGCGATCTTTCAGCCATGCAAATGTAGGTAAGGCGGCGATCTTTCAGCCATGCAATGTGAAAAATGCAGATGGAGACAGTGTTTAGTCTCGGAAGGCAGAACGGTAGCCTTATGCAATGCAGTAAAATGCAGATGGAGACAGTGTTTAGTCTCGGAAGGAAGAATGGTAGCCTTATGCAATGCGGAAAAAATGCAGATGGAGACAGTGTTTAGTCTCGGAAGGCAGAATGGTAGACTTATGCAATGCAGAAAATGCATGTGGAGACAGTGTTTAGTCTCGGAAGGCAGAATGGTAGCCTTATGAAATGCAGTAAAATGCAGATGGAAACAGTGTTTAGTCTCGGAAGGTAGAATGGTAGCCTTATGCAAGAAATAAAAAGAGCAAATGGTGATAGAGCTTTCTTATCTGATAGCAAGTTGCGATATTGTGACTGCTGGGGATAATGTGATACAGGGAATATCATCGGCGCGCGTGGATAGCAAATGTTGGTAAGTGCAACAATTCTGAGAGTTGTATTCATGAACAATGTTTGTCTTGTGAGTGTATAGTATGTCAGATGCTTTTGCAATCCAAGTACCTGCATCCAAAGAAAAATCGTGAGTTTTGTAGAGAGGGAGGTTAGTTCGCGTCCCCGCTGGCTCTGCTTGACCTGTTTGGCTTTGATCCGGTGATACTGTATGCATCATTGGGGTAGCGTTGCTAAACAAGGCAATTTTAGCAATAAACATGCATGATTTAGTAAAGACGTAACATAAACACATAATAAATAATAGTTTTTCTTTAGATGAACCGAAGACTGCGACGTGGTTCAAGACATTGCAACCTCTCTTGCTACGGAATTTTGAGGGTCCTCCTCAAAATTCTGCCCCAGTTTAATGGGTTGATGCTTCTAACGGTTGCCTGTGATGATTGGCTGAGATTACTTCAAAATTTTGAGGGTCCTCCTTAAAATTCTGCCCCAGTTTCCAATTGCGGGGGGAAATGAAAATTTTATTTAATTGTGACTGAACCCATAGGGCTGCCTACGTATCCCCTCTTAAACAGGAATCAGGTCAGACGTAGTTCAAATACATCATACAGGAAAAACAATAAAGATTTCACGTAGTAACGCTTGAGTGCATCTGAATAGATTGGTTTTGGCAAAACTTCTCCGTCCATTTCGGCAAGTGTAAGGGCTCCTCCTGTCAGAACCCGGTGAACCATGTATGGACCTTGCCAG
This sequence comes from Nicotiana attenuata, assembly GCF_001879085.1. Classification (NCBI taxonomy): domain Eukaryota; kingdom Viridiplantae; phylum Streptophyta; class Magnoliopsida; order Solanales; family Solanaceae; genus Nicotiana; species Nicotiana attenuata. The sequence continues at coordinate 4,075 of NW_017682109.1, read as the reverse complement.
TTGGGGGAAAACTTCCCTTTGGCTTCATCTTGATGCGGGAGAATTTTCTTTAACACCAGCTGCCCTGGCGTGAACTGTCTCAGCTTGACTCTCTTGTTGAAGGCTCTGGACATTCTGTTCTGATAGAGTTGACCATGGCAAACTACGTTCATCCTCTTTTCGTCTATAAGAGCTAGTTGCCCATTCCGCATCGTCGAGCTCAGCTTCCTGTATGATCCTTAGGGAAGGAATTTCTACTTCGGCAGGAATGACGGCTACTGTACCATAAACCAGCATATAGGGGGTCGCGCCGGTTGATGTGTGGACTGTGGTGCGATATCCCGGTAGAGCGAATGATAACATCTCTGATGGCGACAGGTGACTGCTGATTCGCGTTCCCTTGACGTTTTCTGCATCTCCCAGGTTAACAACCTCAGTCTCGTCCAGGTTGGACTTTGGTCTGTTTTCAAAATTCTCAACTTCCTTAACAATCTCCTCCGGTTTGTCATCTTCCTCTGAATCTATGTTCGTTTGTTGCGTTGTCTCATTGCATGTCACAGTCATCGGTTCATCAAGATAAGTAATAGTAATGCTGTATAAGTAAAGTAATGAGAGAAAATAATAAGAGTGTTGATTATAAGGAAAATCGAAATGCTTTGATAAATTCCATAACTGTTTTGAACATTGAAGATCTTATTGCGGAAATTTAAATGCGAAAGGAAAAATTAACTAGTAAAAATAAAAGATAGTGCATGATGTTTGTCCAGCTTTGCTACCCCGAGGCTCGCCGGGCTCTGGTGGTTCTGATGGTCCAGTTATTGAGGCGTGCTCCTTTGCTTACAGCCTGTATGGAAGGGCCTTCCTCCCCCTCCTCCTCGAGAACGACACAACAATCCATATCATCGTCTCCTAGGAACAAATTCTTTACCGCTACCAGTGCTTCCTCTTCTTCTGACCCATAGATAACATCGGCCGGTTGGAAAGTCTGTTCCAAGCGTGGTATTGGCTGTTCCAGCGGATAGTAAGGACCGCGCCATGGTGGCAACCATTTGTTGAATTCTTCCCAGGTATACTCATATCCCAGACCGAAGGTGGTGCCATGTTTCTTGAGTTTTATGGGCTTAGTGATTCCTTGGAGGTTCTTACCAAGCCCCTTGCCAGGGTCGTACTCTCGATTTTGTTGACCCACCATTTGTCTTTGTCGACGGCATTGACTCGCTCGATATGGTGGTAGGTTTCTCCACCTAGCTTCTATCTTCCTCCGATTGCCGAAATGGTTTGGCGACTGTATATAGGATTGCTACCGTCGCCGTGAATGATCACCTCCTGGTGATTCCGCTCAAACTTTACCGCCTGATGTAGTGTTGATGCTACGGCCCCAGCAGCATGAATCCATGGTCGTTCCTACAGCAGATTGTAAGATGTTGGTACGTCTATCACTTGGAAATCAACATCGAACCAAGTTGGCCCCATTTGTAAACACAGACTAATCTCCCCAATGGTGGACCTTTGGGAGCCGTCGAAAGCTTTCACATTGATAGCTCCGTCCTTTATTTTATGTAGTCCCTTACCCAATGTCCTGAGTGTTACCTGTGGACGAATGTTGAGGCTGGACCCTCCATCGATCAGGATTCTGGTGATAAAGTAGTCTTTGCATTGCACGGTGATGTGCAATGCCTTGTTGTGACTCAACCCTTCTGGTGGCAGCTCATCTTTGTGAAAAGTGACCTTGTGACTTTCTAACACCTATCCTACCATGTTAGCCATCTCTCTGCCAGTGACGTTGCTTGGCACATATGCTTCACTCAGCACCCTTAACAGGGCATTCTTGTGTGCATCAGAATTTTGTAGCAAAGCAAGGATAGAAATTTGCGCCGGCATTTTGTTCAGCTGGTCAATGATCGAGTATTCCTTGGCCTGTATCTTTCTCCAGAGATCATCCGCCCGGTCTCGGTGATGGTTGGCCTGTTAGAATCCTGCTTGCTTGACTCAGCCAGATGTTCCGTGGTATAAACTCTACCAGTTCTCGTCATACCCTGTGCCGCAATAGCCTCTCCGAACCTAACCTTGCCTTTCCTTCTTGCCTCGGCTGTGTAGTCCCATGGTATAGCTTTTGTATGGAATGGTGTCATGGCCGACATCGCTACTGGAATCGGCGTGGCTATCTTTACTCCGAACGGAGCATGTACCATGGGTGGTAAAACTGCAACATCAAATGGTGTAGGTGCCTTTGCTGGAGAAATGAATTCGACCTCAATTGGCACTGGCGTCTTTGTAGAGGATGGTGCTTCAAACTCAAGTGGCATAGATATATTTACCTCAGCATCCCCAAAGGGCTGAATCTGGACTACGATCGGATTAAGGGTGACTATTGGTTTCTTTGGGTCGTCACCTTCTGTGATCAAACCGATCGATCCCTTGGGATCCCAATTATCCTCTATTTCAATCATGTGAATGTCTCCTCCCTTGTGGTCTGGCAGAGGGTTATTGCAGACATTTGGAGCAGGTTCCTTTGCCACAATAATCTTGTTATCAATTAAAGTCTGGATCTTATCTTTCAGAGAACGGCATTCGTCAATGGTGTGTCCTTTCATGCCGGAATGGTATGTACAGGGTTTATTTTGATTAACCCACTGAGAAGGGTTCTCAGGAGCAGCAGGGATAGGGGTGACGTAACCAGCAGCTTTGAGTCTTTCATACAATTGGTCAATAGGTTCAGCAATAGCTGTGTATTGTTTCGGAGGCCTTCGGTCAAAGTTCGCTCGAGGTCTATGGAAGTTTTGGCGTGCAGGAGGGGATTGATAGTAGGATGGTTGGGCATTGTAGGCTTGGTAAACATGTGCGGGTTGGGAATATCTGGGTGAAGTGGGTTGATACGTGGGAGGTGGAGGTGATTGATAAGTGGGTGGTGGAGTTTGGTAAGAGAGTGGGGGTGCTGGGTAGTTTGGAGTAGGCTGATACGTGAGTGGGGGCATTGGGTAGGTTTGGTATTTGACGGGAGATTTGGCTCTCTGTGCCACCATTACGGCTCCTACATCTCTTTTCTTGGATACACCACCAGACTGTAAGGCCTTATTTGTAGCTTGCAAGGCTTCGAAGTTCGTAACCATACCGTTTTTGATGCCCTCTTCAATCCTTTCTCCCAGCTTGATAATGTCAGAAAATTTGTGGCCCTCGGTCATCATCAGCCTTTCATAATACCGTGGGTCTTGAGCCCGGACAAAGAATTTGTTCATTTGTTCTTCCTCTAAGGAAGGTCTAACCTTAGCAGCTTCGGACCTCCAGCGAGTAGCATACTCGCGAAATGTTTATGTAGGCTTCTTCTTTAGATTCTGAATGTAGAACACATCCGGCGCATTCTCCGTGTTGAACGTGCACCTGTGCATGAAGTTGGACGCCATGCTTACCCAGTTCGACCACTTCTTTGGATCTTGGCTAATGTACCAGGACAAAGCATCTCCTTTCAAGCTCCTCATGAAAAGCTTCATGTGGATCTTCTCGTCATTCCCTACTCCAACCAACTTGTCACAGTACGTTCTCAAATGGACCCTTGGATCCCCTGTACCATCAAACATCTCGAACTTAGGAGGTTTGTACCCCTCGGGCAGTTCGACATCGGGTTGTATGAAAAGATCTTCGTAGTTCAGCCCTTCAATTCCCTTACTTCCTTCAACGCCTTGAATTTGGCTAGTCAATTTCTTAAGTTCTTCAGCCAGGTTTCTGATGAGCAAGTCTTTATCATCAGACTCAGGTGTGTGTGAGATGGGCTGGGTGGAGTGTGGCATAGTCTCCACGTAGATGGGGGTGTTATGGTAGGTGTGGCAGTGGTCATTTGTGGAGTTTTGAGGTTCTGGGATGAGCAACGGGGTATAGTTGGAAGTATGGAAGGTGTTGCAGTGGTGGTGAGGAGCGGGATGGTTTTGTGGCTTTGGGATATTTTGTGGCGGTGTGGGGTTCTGAGCATTTGGGAAATTAACATCTGGAGTGGTGAGGGAAAATGACAGATTTGCCAGATTTCGAACCTGGTCAAGTTCTTCTTGGAATTTCAGCAGCTTTTGTTCAAGTTGGGATGCATTTTCCTTAGGAAACTGAGTAC
>NW_017682108.1:0-10476 GCF_001879085.1 Nicotiana attenuata | reverse complement strand
AGGCCCATGCCTCAATTAGGAAAGGCACCAACCATACAACAGAGCAACCATCCCATTATCTCCCTACCAAACCGAAGGGGCGTCCCGGCTACAAACGGGAACTCAACAAAACGAAAGAGGTATGGCTCAATTATTATCTGCTCACAATTTTTGTGTGTCTCCTTCAGAAATAGTTTACGCCCTGGAGAAGCTCGACCCCAAGGTGAAATGGCCACAGAAGATGAAGTTGGACCCAAATTCTAGAAAGTCGAATGCCCTATGCGAGTTCCATCAGGAACGGGGCCACAAGACCGAGGATTGCATAGCCCTATGACAAGAAGTAGTGAACATGCTCCACCAAGAACATTTAAAGGAGCTGATGAGCGATCGAGGGAGAGCCAATTTCGCCCCTGGACGAGAACCGCATCAAGGCCCCCCAAAGCCACCCTCCCCCGCCCGCACCATACAAATGATCATCGGCAGAGGCGATGAAGCAACAATCAACCATATGATGTTCACCACCACACACAAATTAAAGCGATCGATCACCCATGAACAGTATGATGACCTTGAAGACAATATCATCTTCGACAAGTCGGATACCCATGGTTTGACCTTTCCTCATTTCGACTCTCTTGTCATTACTTCACGAATTTCAGATAACGATGTAAAAAGATCATAAAAAAAAAAAAAAAAAAGAATCATGGTAGACGACGGGAGCGGTGCGTGTATTATCCACCTCCGAGTTCTCACAAAAATGAGACTCAAGGATAAGATAGTACCACGTTGTATAACACTAAACAACGTTTNGGAAGGAAAACACAAATACCTGCTAGAAACAACCAGTGCACTCTTGTATCAATCTAAATTACCCATGAATATTGGGGAGAGTGTATCTTGATCTCTACCTATTTGATAAACAGATTACCCTCATCATCACTCAAAGCTAAGTGCCCATTTGAACTATCGTACCTGAAGAAACCAAATTATTCCCATCTTATAAGCTTTGGGTGCCTATGTTTTCCTACTAACCTCAAAATTCACAAAGATAAATTTGAACCAAGATCCACTCCTCATTTTTTGTGGGATATCCCTTTAGGAAAAAAGGTTACAAGGTACTAAATCTGGCCACAAAGAAAATAAGTGTCTCAAGAGATGTAGTATTCTATGAAAATGTGTTCCCATTTGCCTTGTCTACTAGTCCTAGTAAAGTATTCCCTTCATTTCCTCAAATGAGATCACATCTATCAGATGAGCTCTTTCTTGCCAATGATATAGGAGTCACTCCACACTCAGTGACTGAAAATCACCATGAAGTGTCACCAAGGACTTTGTCTAGGAATGAGCAATTGTTTGAATCAGATCCAATGTCACCTCAACCCCTTTATTTTGATAATAACTCAACATTTTCTCGGTCACCCTTGGACAGACAGACATCAGGAACTTTTCCTGTTGCTGATAGTCCAACTGTCTTTACTCAAGACCAAAACATCTTAGTTTCAGATCAGAGTAGACCTTCCACAACCCTGAAAATTCCTACTTACCTTAAAGACTATGAGTATACAATTCCTAAATTACAGGATGCTCACCATGACAAGTCCCCATCTTCTAGTGATAGCCAAAGCACATCATCCTTTTCTTTTACTACTTCTACACCCATACTTCATTATAATTCCCTTAATGCGCTAAGTTCTAACTGTCAACACTTGATGGACATTGCCTCACATGAATGTGAACCTAGTTCTTTTGAGGAAGCTGTTGTGAAACCTGCTTGACAAGCAGCAATGAATCAAGAATTCCAAGCATTATATGCAAATAAGACTTGGGATTTAGTTCATCTTCCGGTTGGAAAGAAGGCAATAGGGTGTAAGGGTGTATAAAATCAAACATAAAGCAGATGGAAACATAGAAAGGTTTATGGCAAGATTAGTGGTGAAGGGTTACACACAGCGGGCTGGGATAGATTATATAGAGACCTTCTCACCAGTAGTGAAGATGACAACTGTGAGAGCTTTGATTACAACAGCAGTCAAGAAAGGATGGCAAGTTTTACAGTTGGATGTCAAAAATGCATTCCTCCACGGAGATCTCCATGAAAAGGTGTACATGGAGGTGCCACCAAGGCTGGTTGTGGAGAGGCCAGGTTTAGTGTGCAAATTAAACAAGTCCTTGTATGGGCTCAAACAAGCAAGCAGACAGTGGTATCAGAAATTAACTGAAGAATTATGTTCTAGGGGGTATACTCATCCAATGCTTGACTACTCCCTGTTTTATAAGAAGGTTAAAGGATCAGTAGTGTTTGTGGATGTCTATGTAGATGATGTCCTTATCACATATACTCACTTGCAAGAGATTGAGTCTTTGAAGAACTTTCTGCACAACACATTCAAGATAAAAAACCTGGGGAGGCTTCACTACTTCCTAGGCTTAGAGGTCCAATACACAGACAAAGTTGTGTTGATGTCACAGAAGAAGTTCACTATGGATCTTTTGAAAGAATTTGGATGTATAGATTGTCCTCCTATGAATTCTCCTCTAGATTCATCTGTGAAGCTGAAAGCTGATGAACGAGCCTTATTAACAGACCCTTCCTACTACAGGAAGCTAATTGGGAATCTCAACTTCCTCACTAACACTAGGCTCGATATTGCTTATAGTGTACAACATCTTAGTCAGTTCGTGCAAAGTCCCAAGGAGCCACATTTGAAGGTTGCATATCATGTCCTAAGGTACTTGAAAGGTGACCCAACCTTGGGAATTTTTCTTACTAATGATGCAGACTACACAGTGAAAGCCTTCTGTGATTCAGATTGGGCAAGTTGTCCCCAATCCAGAAAATTAGTCAGTGGATACATTGTATTACTTGGGGATAGTCCTATTAGTTGGAAATCTAAGAAGCAGTCCACCATTTCTTTATCCTCTGCATAAGCTGAGTATAGGTCAGCTAGGATGGTTGTTGGAGAGCTTGTTTGGCTTGCCAGGCTTCTTACTGAGCTAACTGTTACTCTATCCTTGCTTATTCCTATATTCTGCGACAGCCAAGCTGCCCTACACATAGCAAGGAATCCCGTGTTTCACGAGCGTACGAAATACATTGAAGTGGACTGCCACTTTATACGAGACCTGTTGCAGGAAGGATTGATTTCTTTACACCGCATTTCCACTAATAACCAATTAGCCGACGTTTTTACCAAGTCCTTGACAGGGATCAAATATTCCACACTCCTTGGCAAGTTGGCAGTGAGATTACTCATTGTATTGTATTTATTATTTTATTCATTTCTTACAATGTAGTTAGTGGAATAGTTAGTGAGCTTTCAAATGGTAAGTGACAGATGTCATTAGTTAGTTGGTTAGTCTAGTTATTAGTACATGTTCTATAAGTAGGAAAACTAATTACATTTTCCATCTTTGAGTTGATATAATGAAGAGCTCAGCTCATTTTCTAGAAACTTCAGTTCCGTTCCTTTCCTTTCTGTACATCCTCTGATTCCTACATTGGAGCTCATGTTGAGCTCGTGTTCCTCTCATTGGTTTTACAATTTCACACATTGAATTAGGAGGAACAATTATATGGGTCAAAATTATGTCTAGTTTAGCAAATTCAGACGGACAAGCTGAGGCCGAGTTCCAAACCAAGCGCAGTCCGGTGGCGAGGAGTCGCTCAAATAGAGAGACCAGCACCGAGGTCGAGCAGAGGGTAAACGGCTGCAACTGTTAGAATGTTCCTAGGATTATGAATAAGAATATTCTACAGAATATTCCCCCATATTGTACTTTTTTAGGGTTTTCTAGGGATATCCCTGATAAATAGGAAGAAAAAGGAAACAGAAAGGGGATCAGAACTTTTGTGAAAGAACATCTTGTAAAGAGTTGGCTATTAGGAATATACAAAAAGCTGGTGTTGTCTCTCTTGTTTGGTTCCATCACATAATATTCCTCTTTAGCTCACAAGATCCAAGAACACATAGTCCACTTCATTTGTCTGATGTCACGCGTTGTAGTTAGAAGAAGGAATCATCCATCTCATCCAACATTTGGGTAACAAATTCCTTCTTATCACATCTAATGCCATTTATCGCATTTATTGTATGTTTTCGTCCTCGTATTAATTACTAGTCATTGAGCATTAACTCAGCATTTGTTAACTTGGACGCAGACCCATACCGTCTAAGTAGATCAATTTCGGATCTAGAATTTATTACTTTTAATTTGGACTCAGCAATATCTATTTATTACATTAGTTTAACTAAAAGGGTTTAAAACTTTCTGGTCAAACAATTTGGCGCCGTCTATGGGGAATTCCTTGTTAAAAGTTTAGTTTTTTCTAGATCTAAAAAAAACAACAAAAGTTTTTTTTTCTTGCTTGCACAAGCTAACAATGGCAGGAAAAAGAGAGGAAAGACTGAAAGTAGTGATGGGTGTCACTACCAATCTCCTAGGCACCAACAACGAGGTGGATAGGGAAGACTAGGAGAATGTGACGCCGAGCGTTTCACCCAAGCAAAGAGATTTACCCCCTCCTCATGGGAGCGTAACCGCTTCAAATGAGAAGGGAGCTTCCATGTCCAATGTGCAAGAAGCGTGGCCCGCTGTGAAAAAGTTATTGTAGGCGTTGCTGACAAGTACCCTAAGAAGTATACTCGATAAAACCCGCTCAAGGAGCGAATAGGAACACCGCACGAGTTAACACCCCAATAACCATCAACGAGCAACACGCTCCTCCCCCAACAGGTAACCCTCACACCGTTGTTGATGCAGGTAACGATGCCCTCGTAGCTGTTCTAAAGAAAATGGAAAAAATGGAGAATGAGAATAAAGTGCTCAACGACCAAATGAGGGAGCAACAAGAAAGAGTTGATAAGATACCAGGTGCCAAGAAACTCTTGCCAAAACGGGACATTGGTCGATTCGTGGAACAGCCATACAACGAGGAGGTAGCCCCACATGCCATACCCAAAACTTTTAATTTGCCACCATATCTGAAAATATACGACGGCACAAAGGAGCCTGAAGACCATATCATTCATTACATCACAGCGGTAAAAGGAAATGACCTCTCGAAAGAGCAGGTACCGTCGGTGCTGATGAAGAAGTTCGGCAAAACCCTAACAGGGGGAGCCTTAACATGGTACTCACAATTACCAGCACGTTCCATAATGACGTTCAAAGAAATTGCCGATAAGTTCGTCATCGCCCATGCCGGGGCCAAGAAAGTAGAAACCAGAGTGAATGACATATTTGCCGTGAAATAGTAACCTGGCGAAGGACTCGGGGACTTCCTTGCCCAGTTCAATATAGTAAGAATGAGCCTACCAAACGTAACAGAAGGGATGGCGGTAGCGACCTTTCAAAACGGGTTAAACAGGAATGGGTCAAGGGCGACCAGAAAATTATTAAGCAGACTCATGAAATACCCTCCTACCACTTGGGAAGAAATTCACAACGCTTACTGTGCCGAGGTGAGGGCAGATGAAGACGACCTCAATGGTCCGACCCAACGGCTAACGACAGTCCAAATGGAATCAAGGAAAGATCGTCAAAATGACAGCCGAAGAGATCGCGCAGGCCCATGCCTCAATTNAGTGCATCTTTTCCATGTCATACTACAAATAAAGATAAGGTATACTCTGTAGTTAACACATCTAGTTCATTTTTTCTTCCTCGTTTAGCTAGTACTAATAAGCCACATTCTACCATCCCTGTTGCATCTACTTTTGTTGTTCCATCTCATAGTAGTAGTGAGAATAGTTCATTTTCACATATGCATCATTCTGTAAACAACTCAAGCATTAAAAGTGATTTTTGTTTGTCTGAGGCCTCCTCAACTACAAAGAACTTGCTTGATCTCTTGAGGCATAACAGATTGGGACATGTACCTTTTGTCAAAATGAAAGGAATCTCTTCTATACCTGTTACTTTTGCACCCAAACAACCTTTTCTTTTCCCTATTTGTCCAATGGCAAGACAAACCAGATTGCCTTTCCAAGAAAGAACAACATTAACCACTAAGATCTTTGAGTTGTTACACATTGACTTATGGGGTCCCTATCATGTTACAGGACATAACAAATATAAGTACTTCATCACACTTGTGGATGATTACAGCAGGTCCACATGGACTCATTTGCTGAGCTGTAAAAGCAATGCCCTGCATACTATCAAGGCCTTTTTCTGCCATGATAGAGAACCAATTCAACACCAGTATCAAAACTATAAGAACTGACAATGGCCTTGAATTAACTAGTTTTAAAGCCACCTCATTTTTCCAATCAAAAGGCATCATACATTAGAAAACATGCCCATATACACCACAGCAAAATGGAGTGGTGGAAGGAAAACACAAATACCTGCTAGAAACAACCAGTGCACTCTTGTATCAATCTAAATTACCCATGAATATTGGGGAGAGTGTATCTTGATCTCTACCTATTTGATAAACAGATTACCCTCATCATCACTCAAAGCTAAGTGCCCATTTGAACTATCGTACCTGAAGAAACCAAATTATTCCCATCTTATAAGCTTTGGGTGCCTATGTTTTCCTACTAACCTCAAAATTCACAAAGATAAATTTGAACCAAGATCCACTCCTCATTTTTTGTGGGATATCCCTTTAGGAAAAAAGGTTACAAGGTACTAAATCTGGCCACAAAGAAAATAAGTGTCTCAAGAGATGTAGTATTCTATGAAAATGTGTTCCCATTTGCCTTGTCTACTAGTCCTAGTAAAGTATTCCCTTCATTTCCTCAAATGAGATCACATCTATCAGATGAGCTCTTTCTTGCCAATGATATAGGAGTCACTCCACACTCAGTGACTGAAAATCACCATGAAGTGTCACCAAGGACTTTGTCTAGGAATGAGCAATTGTTTGAATCAGATCCAATGTCACCTCAACCCCTTTATTTTGATAATAACTCAACATTTTCTCGGTCACCCTTGGACAGACAGACATCAGGAACTTTTCCTGTTGCTGATAGTCCAACTGTCTTTACTCAAGACCAAAACATCTTAGTTTCAGATCAGAGTAGACCTTCCACAACCCTGAAAATTCCTACTTACCTTAAAGACTATGAGTATACAATTCCTAAATTACAGGATGCTCACCATGACAAGTCCCCATCTTCTAGTGATAGCCAAAGCACATCATCCTTTTCTTTTACTACTTCTACACCCATACTTCATTATAATTCCCTTAATGCGCTAAGTTCTAACTGTCAACACTTGATGGACATTGCCTCACATGAATGTGAACCTAGTTCTTTTGAGGAAGCTGTTGTGAAACCTGCTTGACAAGCAGCAATGAATCAAGAATTCCAAGCATTATATGCAAATAAGACTTGGGATTTAGTTCATCTTCCGGTTGGAAAGAAGGCAATAGGGTGTAAGGGTGTATAAAATCAAACATAAAGCAGATGGAAACATAGAAAGGTTTATGGCAAGATTAGTGGTGAAGGGTTACACACAGCGGGCTGGGATAGATTATATAGAGACCTTCTCACCAGTAGTGAAGATGACAACTGTGAGAGCTTTGATTACAACAGCAGTCAAGAAAGGATGGCAAGTTTTACAGTTGGATGTCAAAAATGCATTCCTCCACGGAGATCTCCATGAAAAGGTGTACATGGAGGTGCCACCAAGGCTGGTTGTGGAGAGGCCAGGTTTAGTGTGCAAATTAAACAAGTCCTTGTATGGGCTCAAACAAGCAAGCAGACAGTGGTATCAGAAATTAACTGAAGAATTATGTTCTAGGGGGTATACTCATCCAATGCTTGACTACTCCCTGTTTTATAAGAAGGTTAAAGGATCAGTAGTGTTTGTGGATGTCTATGTAGATGATGTCCTTATCACATATACTCACTTGCAAGAGATTGAGTCTTTGAAGAACTTTCTGCACAACACATTCAAGATAAAAAACCTGGGGAGGCTTCACTACTTCCTAGGCTTAGAGGTCCAATACACAGACAAAGTTGTGTTGATGTCACAGAAGAAGTTCACTATGGATCTTTTGAAAGAATTTGGATGTATAGATTGTCCTCCTATGAATTCTCCTCTAGATTCATCTGTGAAGCTGAAAGCTGATGAACGAGCCTTATTAACAGACCCTTCCTACTACAGGAAGCTAATTGGGAATCTCAACTTCCTCACTAACACTAGGCTCGATATTGCTTATAGTGTACAACATCTTAGTCAGTTCGTGCAAAGTCCCAAGGAGCCACATTTGAAGGTTGCATATCATGTCCTAAGGTACTTGAAAGGTGACCCAACCTTGGGAATTTTTCTTACTAATGATGCAGACTACACAGTGAAAGCCTTCTGTGATTCAGATTGGGCAAGTTGTCCCCAATCCAGAAAATTAGTCAGTGGATACATTGTATTACTTGGGGATAGTCCTATTAGTTGGAAATCTAAGAAGCAGTCCACCATTTCTTTATCCTCTGCATAAGCTGAGTATAGGTCAGCTAGGATGGTTGTTGGAGAGCTTGTTTGGCTTGCCAGGCTTCTTACTGAGCTAACTGTTACTCTATCCTTGCTTATTCCTATATTCTGCGACAGCCAAGCTGCCCTACACATAGCAAGGAATCCCGTGTTTCACGAGCGTACGAAATACATTGAAGTGGACTGCCACTTTATACGAGACCTGTTGCAGGAAGGATTGATTTCTTTACACCGCATTTCCACTAATAACCAATTAGCCGACGTTTTTACCAAGTCCTTGACAGGGATCAAATATTCCACACTCCTTGGCAAGTTGGCAGTGAGATTACTCATTGTATTGTATTTATTATTTTATTCATTTCTTACAATGTAGTTAGTGGAATAGTTAGTGAGCTTTCAAATGGTAAGTGACAGATGTCATTAGTTAGTTGGTTAGTCTAGTTATTAGTACATGTTCTATAAGTAGGAAAACTAATTACATTTTCCATCTTTGAGTTGATATAATGAAGAGCTCAGCTCATTTTCTAGAAACTTCAGTTCCGTTCCTTTCCTTTCTGTACATCCTCTGATTCCTACATTGGAGCTCATGTTGAGCTCGTGTTCCTCTCATTGGTTTTACAATTTCACACATTGAATTAGGAGGAACAATTATATGGGTCAAAATTATGTCTAGTTTAGCAAATTCAGACGGACAAGCTGAGGCCGAGTTCCAAACCAAGCGCAGTCCGGTGGCGAGGAGTCGCTCAAATAGAGAGACCAGCACCGAGGTCGAGCAGAGGGTAAACGGCTGCAACTGTTAGAATGTTCCTAGGATTATGAATAAGAATATTCTACAGAATATTCCCCCATATTGTACTTTTTTAGGGTTTTCTAGGGATATCCCTGATAAATAGGAAGAAAAAGGAAACAGAAAGGGGATCAGAACTTTTGTGAAAGAACATCTTGTAAAGAGTTGGCTATTAGGAATATACAAAAAGCTGGTGTTGTCTCTCTTGTTTGGTTCCATCACATAATATTCCTCTTTAGCTCACAAGATCCAAGAACACATAGTCCACTTCATTTGTCTGATGTCACGCGTTGTAGTTAGAAGAAGGAATCATCCATCTCATCCAACATTTGGGTAACAAATTCCTTCTTATCACATCTAATGCCATTTATCGCATTTATTGTATGTTTTCGTCCTCGTATTAATTACTAGTCATTGAGCATTAACTCAGCATTTGTTAACTTGGACGCAGACCCATACCGTCTAAGTAGATCAATTTCGGATCTAGAATTTATTACTTTTAATTTGGACTCAGCAATATCTATTTATTACATTAGTTTAACTAAAAGGGTTTAAAACTTTCTGGTCAAACAATTTGGCGCCGTCTATGGGGAATTCCTTGTTAAAAGTTTAGTTTTTTCTAGATCTAAAAAAACAACAAAAGGTTTTTTTCTTGCTTGCACAAGCTAACAATGGCAGGAAAAAGAGAGGAAAGACTGAAAGTAGTGATGGGTGTCACTACCAATCTCCTAGGCACCAACAACGAGGTGGATAGGGAAGACTAGGAGAATGTGACGCCGAGCGTTTCACCCAAGCAAAGAGATTTACCCCCTCCTCATGGGAGCGTAACCGCTTCAAATGAGAAGGGAGCTTCCATGTCCAATGTGCAAGAAGCGTGGCCCGCTGTGAAAAAGTTATTGTAGGCGTTGCTGACAAGTACCCTAAGAAGTATACTCGATAAACCCGCTCAAGGAGCGAATAGGAACACCGCACGAGTTAACACCCCAATAACCATCAACGAGCAACACGCTCCTCCCCCAACAGGTAACCCTCACACCGTTGTTGATGCAGGTAACGATGCCCTCGTAGCTGTTCTAAAGAAAATGGAAAAAATGGAGAATGAGAATAAAGCGCTCAACGACCAAATGAGGGAGCAACAAGAAAGAGTTGATAAGATACCAGGTGCCAAGAAACTCTTGCCAAAACGGGACATTGGTCGATTCGTGGAACAGCCATACAACGAGGAGGTAGCCCCACATGCCATACCCAAACTTTTAATTGCCACCATA
>NW_017682107.1:5516-10476 GCF_001879085.1 Nicotiana attenuata | reverse complement strand
GATACGTACCATCACAACTCACTCGCATAACTCGATCACGCTGAAGGAACTGGCCACTAACACCAAAATGCCAAATTCAACTATGGCTAATCAATCTACCTTCTTCCAGTTTATCCTTGATTGCCTTAGAGATAATACTAACTCCATCCAACACATAACATACTCCATCCGCACTCATCCCGAGTGACCCTGAATCACGAGACCATGTTGTCTCAAATCCCACGAATCAATCCATACCATCCTTGCGCGCATATTCGCACCCTCAACTGATATGCCCATTCTGCTAATCCTATTATGAATCAGAAATCCCTTCTCATTTTCCTCTCAAGTTCTACACTGCAAGTCAAAACATCATAGAACACTCGGTGCCTCTTCTCATAGGCTGCTGCAAAGCTTGATTCTTAACTGTACTTATAGGCTCGAAGTCATTAGGCACCATACCTTACCTCTTTTGAATCCATTAGGACCGTTTCTGAGAGCCACCCATTCCGACTTGGTCCCGAATATAATCAACTCCATAAATCTTATAACACATGAGTACCCTCTCGACGAGGCACCCGGCGGAATTACTTCCTTTGAAACCTGCATTTATACAAGGCATTCCCCAAGTCTGAACATGAGCCAATAAGGCCAACCATAGCATGCATTTCGACAATTCATTAGCTCGAATTAAAACTTATGTTCCTTTCCCGTAGCTGGAATAACCCATCAATATGCTAATCACAGAAACCTCGCAAGTAATTAACCATGCAACCCCATCATAGACGGTGGGACTCTCCCACTTAGCTCGAAGCCACTATTACACAACTCTGGAATTTACCAGGATTCTTAATTTCCTATTGACATAATCCTTGCACAATCCACTGCCAACATTCTCGACATCTCACTGTAGAAACCCCCCTTTCATACTCAAAACCATCAACAACATTTCGCATGACCGATCCCTTCGCTGTATAACCAATAGAATGCTTCGCACAAGCTCGCCAACCACGCGATCGCTAACCTGCTCACAGGGATGGACTACCCGTAGGAATAACTCCCGACATCTTCCAGCGTTGCTACACGGGGTACAATCATTGCGACATCAATACCCCACCCTGAGTCTGAGCTCACTTTCCAGCTGCACAGGTGCATTTGCCCCTCGTGGGCATCATTTAAATGTGCGGCAACGTCCTTCCAATTCAAAGTTATGCTGCATCCTTCTTCATTTAAGCGGCTCCTTTCCGTTATATTAAATCTCCTGCCGCACAAGAACCCCTGCTTCAAATTAGATCCGTAGGCTTCAATCGCCAGCCACTATAATCCCCAGATCACTCCAGACTTTCCTTAAGGTGCGTAACCATCCTACCACCAAACCCATATGCAGCATCCGCCGCTCTCCCACTTTGGGCAAACTCACTTCTTTAATCAGCTACCTGACCTTTGCTTCATACACCTGGCCTTTTAGAATTTTTGAACACTGCCTGACGCTTCCCACACGTCCTTCCTCGTCATTTAATATTCAGTGGCTGTCTTAAATAAAAAATCTATCTTTGTGGCACTTGAACCCACAATTGTTGCTAACTCTAAACCTTTCCGAAGGTCATCTTTATCGAACCATCAACATTAGAACTACTGATCCAATCCTGAACCACCGCACCCTGCAATATCTGACAGTTTCATCTCCGATACTATTTCACAATCTCTTGCCCCAAAGGCAAATTGTAGCAGGTCATAACACCGGCGAGCTTAGTACGTTAATAAGGACAATGACACCTCATCATAGAAGAAAAACTCCACCACACTCACAAATACCAAGTCCCGTTACCCCATCAACCCAAACCTGAACACTCTCAGCCCGATTGCCTTTTCCCCGTCGGGAATAAAATACTGAATCTCTAAATTAAGCACTAAGTATACCTCCCTTCAAGTCATTCACTGCCCCGACACGTGGGCAACATCCTACCGTCATATCACTACTGCGGAACAGTCATTCATAGGCATCATGGCAACTTGTGCCTAGCCCCAAAGCCCTCAGAAGTACCGTTACTGAGCTGAAACATTAAAATATCCTTCAATAAGGCGACGATAATAATCCAATCAACTATACCGGGAGAAACATACTGCACCACATCCGCAGTACCATCATGACACTTCAATTCTCGACTTATAACAAGCGCTTCGTGTCGCATAAGATTGAGTAGGATTGAAATAAAGGCATACGCCTCTAGGGATCAAATCGCACGATAAGAAATCGAGAAGGGAAGTACTCCTAACAGCCCTGTAACCTCCCGAGGATAAGTGCAGACGTCTCCGTACCAATCTGCGAGACTTTACTAGACTTGCTCATGACTCGTGAGACCCTAGGAACCTAGTGCTCTGATACCATGTTGTCACGACCCAAAATCCACTAAGGGTCGTGATGGCGCCATTGCCAGGCAAGCCAACAACCAATAACTAGAAACTTCTTGTTTTAAACTTAAGGGAATCGTTCCTTTTATACATTTAGACAACAAGTAATGGAATTCATTAAAATAAGAATAATGTCTTTAACAAAGCAGATATTTAACAATCCTACAACCATCCCAGAACCCGGTGTCACAAGTGCATGAGCATCTACTGATAAGGAAATAAAATACAACATCCGTCCAGAATACAGTGGATAGGAAATAAATGCAATGTACTGAAAAAAAAAGGGCTACACTAGCTGCGGGCCGCCTCGAATAATGCAACTCACCTAGCCCCCAAATCGTTCGTGCTGCTACGACCAGTAGGCCACAAGAGTCACATATACCTGTGCAACAAAAATGCACAGAAGTGTAGTATGAGTACGAAAACAACGTGTACTCAATGAGTATCCCGCCTAATCTCGAAGAAGTAGAGACGAGATGGTCGACTTCGACACATACTAAGGGTCCAATAATGTGACATCAATAAAACATTAAATCACGGATTTCTATAAACATGATTTTTAATCCAATAGAAGGAAACAAGTAAACAATTTATTCTTTTATAGGCAATTTCCAAAATTCCTTTTCGTAATTATCCAAATGTTTTCAAGCCATGAAGAGGCAATAATAACTTAATCAGGTTCGAGGCAGCAATACAAGCATGCGCATATAATGCCGAGGCGACGGCCCGATCCAGCAGAATTAAACTGTGCACTTGCCGAGGGCCGACGGCGCGCCTATAGATGCATTTATTTAATCTGCCGAGGCGTTCGGCCCGTTCCAAAATAAACACGTAGAGACATTCAATCAAGAAGCCAACATGGGGCAATTATTCAAAGAAAAGCTAATTCTCTTTCAACAATTTAAGAAGATGAGGTTTAGATCTTGTTAGGAATTAATTTACTATTTTGATGTGGTTTAAGATATTCAACTATCCATAAGATTACAAATATTCAAAGTATAGCATGCTTTTGGGTCCTAGACTACCCGGACAATAGCATAATAGTAGCTATGCACGGACTCTCGTCAACTCGTGCATACGTAGCCCCCGCAATTAGGAGCACATAATCAATTATTTCACCTATGGGGACAATTCCCTCTTACAAGGTTAGAAAGGAGACTCACCTCGCTCTGAAGCCTATATTCCGATTCAAGAACGCGCTCAAACTTCCAATTTAGAGCCGAACGATCCACAACTATTCAAATAGGGTAAGAACTAGTCAATACATGCTTAAAAGTTCATATTCTAACTATTAACCCAATTTCCCAACCTTAAATTCAAGGTTTCTATAATCCGACCCCGGGCCCACGTGCCCGGATTCCGAAATTTTTCGAAGGGAGTTGTTCTCCATAACCTAAGGATAAAAATATATGATTTCTACTCCATTCCATAACCAATTTCGTGGTTAAATCTTGTTTTTAACAAAACCCTAGGTTTTACTCTTTTCCCATGGTTTTCACTAATTTTACATGTGTTAATCTACCCAAAACTCAAGTATTAAACTAAGAATAGGTGGGATAGCTTACCTCAAGATGCTAGGTGGAGTCTTCTCTCAAAAGCTCCCAAAATCGCCCAAGAAACGAGTGAAAAATGAGCAAAAATGGACTTGAGCCCGAATAAATGAAGGCCACTGCCTTCTGTGATTTTCGCATATGCGGTGTTGGGCCACACCTGCGACCACCGCTTCTGCGGAAACAAGACCGCTTTTGCGGTCAGGGGCGCTTCTGCAGACAGGCCCACCGCTTTTGCGGTTCCGCTTCTGCGGATATTGGGCCGCATCTGCGGCCTTGACTGCCTGGCCTTGGGCCGCTTCTGCGGACAGGCCCACCGCTCCTACGGTTCCGCTTCTGTGGATTTAGGGCCGCATCTGCGGTCTTGGCCGCTTCTGCGGTCTCGCACCTGCGGTCAACCAACCGCAAGTGCGGTTATGACAGAAGCAGATGCTTCAGCACTTCCAAAAATCCTTTTTTTGATCCATTAACCTCCCGGAATCCACCCGAGGCCCCCCGGGACCCCAACCAATCATACCAACCAATCCCAAAACACATTACGGACTTGCTCGAGGCTTCAAATCACATCAAACGGCCTAAAATCATGAATCGACCTCCAATCCAAACTTAATGAACTTTAAAATTTCAAACTTCTATTTTCGGGTGTTTAAACCTATCAAATCACGTCCGATTGACCTCAAATTTTGCGCACAAGTCATATTCAACATTACGGACCTACTCCAACTTTCGGAATCGGATTCCGACCCCGATATCAAAAAGTCCACCCCCGGTTAAACTTCTCAAAAACCTTCAAATTTCAATCTTTAGCCAAATGGCTCCAAAATGATCTACGGACATCCGAATTCACTCCCGATCGCACTCCCAACTCCAGAATCACCATACGGAGCTATTCACAGTCTCGGAATCCCAAACGGACATCGATAACACTGAAATGCACTTCAAGCCAAACTTATGAAATTTCTTCTAAAATGCTAACTCCCACAATAGGCGCCAAAATGCTCCCGGGTTATCCAAAACCC
>NW_017682107.1:0-3255 GCF_001879085.1 Nicotiana attenuata | reverse complement strand
ACCATACTTTACCTCTTTTGAATCCATTAGGACCGTTACTGAGAGCCACCCGCTCTGACTTGGTCCCGAATATAATCAACTCCATAAATCTTATAACACATGAATACCCTCTCGACGAGGCACCCGGCGGAATTACTTTCTTTGAAACCTGCATTTATACAAGGCATAAATCCTGAATCTTTCCCCAAGTCTGAACATGAGCCAATAAGGCCAACCATAGCATGCATTTCGACAATTTATTAGCTCGAATTACCACTTATATTCCTTTCCCGTAGCTGAAATAACCCATCAATATGCTAATCACCAGAAACCTCGCAAGTAGCTAACTATGCAACCCAATCATAAGCGGTGGGACTCTCCCACTTAGCTTGAAGCCATTATTTCGCAAATCTGGGACTCACCGGAGTTCTTCATCTCTTGTTGACATAGCCTTACGCAATCAATCGCCAAAATTCTCGATACCTCACGGTAGAAGCCCCCCCTTTTTATATTCTGAATCATTATCAACATTCACACAACAATTCCCTTCGCTGTATAACCAGTAGAACTCTTCGCAGAAGCCTCGCCAACCACGCGACCGCTAACCTGCGCACATGAATACCCCACCTGTAGAAGTCCCTCCCCGGCATCTTCCATCGCTGCTACGTGGGGTACAATCACTGCGACATCGATTATCCCTCCTGAGCCCGAGCTCATTCTCCGGCTGCACAAGTCCATTCATCCCTCGTGGACATCAATTAAATGCGCGGCAATATTCCTCCAATCCCAAGTTATGTTGTATCCTTCTCCATTCACGAAGCTCCGTCCTATTATATCAAATCTCCTGCCGCATGATAGCCCATACTTCTAATTAATCCGTAGGCTTCAATCGCCAGCCACTATGATCCCCAAATCACTCCAGGCTTTCCTTAAGGTACGTAACCATCCTACCACCAAGCCCATATGCAGCATCCGCCGCTCTCCCACTTTGGGCAAACTCACTTCTTTAATCAGCTACCTGACCTTTGCTTCATACACCTGGCCTTTTAGAAGTTCAAAACTCCGCTTGACACTTCCCGCACGCATTTCTCATCTTTTGTTGCTCGGTTGTTGCCTTAATAAAATCTATCTTCATAGCACTTGAGTCCACAAATCGCTACTAACTTCAAAACCTTTCCGAAGGTCATCCTTCTCGGACCGCCAACATTAGAACTACTGATCCAATCCTGAACCACCGCACCCTGCAATATCTGACAGTTGCATCTCCGATACTATTTCACAATCTCTTGCCCCAAAGGAGAATTGTAGAAGATTATAACACCGACACACTTAATACGTGCAATTAGGACAACAGCACCCCAACATAGAAGAAAACTCCACTACGCTTGCAAATACCAAGTCTCATTACTTCCACCGGCCCACATCTGACCATCCTTAGTTCGATTGCCTTTCCCCTGCCGGGAATAAAATACTGAATCTCTTGGTTATGCACTGAGTAAACCTCCCTTCAAGTCATTTACTGCCCCGACACGTGGGCAACATCATACCATCATATCACTACTGCGGAGCAATCATTCATAAGCATCATGGCAACTTGTGCCTAGCCTCAAAGCCCTCAGAAGTACCGTTACTGATCTGAAACAATAAAGAATTCTTCCATAAAGCGACGATAATAATCTGATCAGCTATACCAGGAAAAACATCCTGTATCACATCTATAATACCATCATGACTCTTCAATTCTCGATTTATAACAAGCGCTTTGCGTCGCATAAGGTTGAGTAGGAAGGAAACAAAGGCATAAGCCTCACAGGAATCAAATCGCACGATAAGAAATCAAGAAGGGAAGTACTCCTAACAGTCCTGCAACCTCCCGAGGATAAGTACAAACGTCTCTGTACCGATCCGCGAGACTCTACTAGACTTGCTCATGACTCGTGAGACCCTAGGAACCTAGTGCTCTGATACCATGTTGTCACGACCCAAAATCCACTAAGGGTCGTGATGGCGCCGGACACCGCTGTCAGGCAAGCCAACCAAATACTTAATTAAACTCCAATTCTAACAATTTTGAAAACCAAGAATTTTCCTTTAAATTTCATAAGTAAAAAGATAACTGCTTCAATCCACATTAAATACAAGCAATCAATACAAAATATTTAAAACCATCCCAGAACCCGGTGTCACAAGTGCATGAGCATCTACTGATAAGAAAATAAAATACAATACAACATCCGTCCGGAATACAGTGGACAGAAAGAAAATACAATTTACTGGAAGGGACTTTACTAGCTGCGGGACGCCTCGAATAATGCAACTCACCTAGTCCCCGAATCATCCGTGCTGCTATGCCCAGTAGGCCGCTAGAGTAACATATACCTGTGCAACAAAAATGCACAGAAGTGTAGTATGAGTACGTAAACAACGTGTACTCAATGAGTATCCCGTCTAATCTCGAAGAAGTAGAGACGAGATGGTCGACTTCGACACATACTAAGGGTCCAATAGCCGTTTATATCAATAAAACATTAAATCGCGGATTTCTATGAACATGATTTTTAATCCAATAGAAGGAAACAAGTAAACAATTAATTCTTTTATAGGCAATTTCCAAAATTCCATTTTCGTAATTATCCAAATGTTTTCAAGCCATGAAGAGGCAATAATAACTTAATCAAGTTCGAGGAAGCAATACAAGCATGCACATATAATGCCGAGGCGACGGCCCGATCCAACAGAATTAAACTGTGCACTTGCCGAGGGTCGACGGCGCGCCTATAGATGCATCTATTTAATCTGCCGAGGCGTTCGGCCCGTTCCAAAATAAACACGTAGAGACATTCAATCAAGAAGCCAACATGGGGAAATTATTCAAAGAAAAGCTAATTCTCTTTCAACGGTTTAAGAAAATGAGGTTTAGATCTTGTTAGAAATTCATTTACTATTTAGATGTGGTTTAAGCAATTCAACTATCCATAAGATTACAAATATTCAAAGTATAGCATGCTTTTGGGTCCTAGACTACCCGGACAATATCATAATAGTAGCTACGCACGGACTCTCGTTACCTCGTGCATACGTAGCCCCCAGAAATAGGAGCACATAATCAATTATTTCACCTATGGGGACAATTCCCTCTTACAAGGTTAGAAAGGAGACTCACCTTGCTCCGAAGCCTATATTCCGATTCAAGAACGCGCTCAAACTTCCAGTTTAGAGCCGAACGATCCACAACTATTCAAATAGGGTAAGAACTAGTCAATACATGCTTAAAAG
>NW_017682106.1:6173-10478 GCF_001879085.1 Nicotiana attenuata | reverse complement strand
TAAACCATAAAATTGACCGAAATAACAAACACCCATAATCAATCTAACCTTAAATCACAACACCCATCAATTACCCACACTAGGGTTGAGCCACAACCCTAGCTAATGGGTTTAGCTACTCATGCTTGAAGCTAAAATCAGAGAAATAGATGAAGAGAAAGACATAATATTAAATTACTAATGTAAATATAATGATTTAATTGCTAAAACTACGTTAAAGTGCCCAAAATGGCTACAAAATAGCTTCTCACGAGCGCAACTGCTGTTCTAAAATTTCTGATGCCCTAAAAATGGAAAAATGTTCTATTTATACTAAGCTGGAAAAACTGGACAAAAATGTCCCTGCGGGGTCAGTGCGGGCCGCACAAAATGGACTGCGGCCGCACTAGGCTCTTGGTCTTGAAGTCTTGGCTCTCTGAACTCAGGCTCCGCGGACCGCGCAGAATGGACCGCGGCCACGGAGGCTTCCAATGCGGTCCGCGCAAACATGACCGCGGACCGCGATGGCTTGAACCTGGGCAAGTTGCAACTCTCTGATCTTCTCTTCCGTGGACCGCACATAATGGTAGTGCGGCCGCGAAGCTGAAACGCAAGATTGACTGCGGCCGCACTGCCTTGAAGCTTGTTTTGCCAGTTCTCTGAATCTCCCTAGTGCGGACCGCACAGAATGGACTGCGGCCGCACTAGGTTTTATGCCTTGAAATCTACTCTCTGAATCTCCCTAGTGCGAACCACATAAAGTGTAGTGCGGCCGCACTAGGCCTGTTTGTCCTGAGTTTTCCTTGTCTTTGGTACTTGAGCAGGTTTCACTCCTTTTGAGCCGAACTTTGATATTTCATCACTTTTTCGATCAAACCTGCAATCCAGCACAACTTATGAGACTTTTGGGACTATTTTGTAAGAATTTATAATCAAAGCGTAAGCAAGAAGGAGCATAAAACACGTCAAAATCCCTAGCTATCAACTCCCCCAAACTTAAGCTTTTGCTTGTCCTCAAGCAAACAAAATAAGACACACCCCTTAAGGTAAAATCCAAGAATTTCTAGCTATCCTAAAGTAACCTCAACAAGCATCAATTGGGACTAACAATTGCCCTCAATACGAATGCATCATTAACAATATTAAACCTTTGAAAAACCATGGATCAATTGTGACACAAGAGCATCAAGAGTTGACTCAACACATCACGAACTCTTTCAATAACTTTAGTCATTGTGGAACCCAAACTCACACATCCTCAACTTTCCCTAAGCAAACCTCACCTTTTTAGAGTATTGACACACAAATCGAGGTTAATGGGAATTCACTCTTCTCTCTCAAGAAAAGGTTACAAGTCTGGCTCTAGGTACCATATGCTTGCCCCTTATGTAAGTATCCACTAATGTAAGTTTCATTCAACTCAAGATCATATAGGGCTTTTGTGGAGTCATTGTGAAGGCTTTTGGTTCAGGGTAGGAAATGTTTTGGTCTAAGTGGGTTCCATCTTCCCTTAGGCACTTCTTTTGATTCATTTGGCACAATTCACTTGACTCTTTGAGTCATTTCACTTCTTTCTAAGGGGTTAGAGAGACCCATTGTCACTCTTTCTTATGCATTTCAATTCTTTCCTCCTTTTTCAACTTTCCACACCTTTCTTTCTTTTACTTTTCTTGAATCTCTTTTTATTCTTTCTCACATTGAGCATTCTTTTTGTCTTTTTGCTTTTCTTTCTTTTTCGTTGCCTTTCCTTTTCTTCATTTTTGTGCCTTATACCACTTTGTTGTCATCCTCGTCTCTCCCCCCAAACTTATACTTTTGCCAGGTGCTCAAGGAAAGATCGGGTGCCAAGAGAGGGTATCTTTTAGAACGGGTATAGGCTTGTAACATGGTTCTTGAAAGAAAAAGGTCTAAGGCTCAAAAGGGTTAACTAGGGATCATATCATTGGTAGGCTATGGAATTTGTTCAACTATCATTTGGATCAAGGAGAGCCTATAATCACTTCTCAAGATGAATTTCACTTAAGATTTTGCCTCAACAAACATTCAGGGCTGTTGCTCCCAAACGCACACGCAAGCAACCACGGCTTTTCAGCCGTTGCACGCTAGCTTGTAGTTTAGGGGTAGAGTATACGCGGTCGTCAAGTAATAAAGTGACTAAAAGTCGGATGTCGATCCCACGAGGACTTGTGATTAACTATTAACTAAATTAGACTATCTTAATTATCTAAACAAGAATTAAACTTAGAAGTATTTGATTCTAAACTAATTTTAAAAAAAATTAAAAATAATGAACTTTTAACAGAGAGAAAGAGCAGATTTTTTATGATATCAATGTAATGAAAACGATCTAGGGTTATGGGCTATCTAACATTCTTATTGTATTCTTCAACTGAATTGACTAACTAATTTTTCTAGTTTATTGGTTAACAAGGTTAATATTGCTCATAAGAATCTGTCGAGTTCTTACTCGCCTATTCAAGCTAACCTAACGCCTATATGTCTATGGAGTTAGAATCAACAAGAATGCATTTATAATTCCTGTATTTCAACCAAGCAAGGCAATTAGGTATATGTCTATCCTAATTGCGAATCCGTTCCCCGATGCCCAGGTTCAAGAACTTGCTCTACTCAATCCTATATGCAATCTAGAATTCCCACTTTCGAGTTCAACTCTAGATTCATAGATAGTATTCAATTGGTGATCAAGCAATCAAATAATTAAGTGCAGGATTGAATAAGTAAACCAATATGATAAACTAAGAAATCAAAATCAATATCCGAATAACAATAGTCATGAAAGAACCACAACCCTAGAACGTGAAGTTTAGCTCCACATAGACATGGTAGCAAAACAACAAATCATACAAAGAAACATAAAACTTACTAAGTTTAGTGGAAGAAAATATGAAACCCGGCCTCCACGTCGGCTCTGTGCTTGTGTTTTCCTCTCAAAAACGCCCCCCTCCCTCAAAATAGCGTTTTACATGTATTTATACCAAGTAGGGTCGGGCCCAGACGAAAACACCTTCTCCCACACAAATAGGACTTTGGCTCTGTAAATTTTGTACTGTCGCGCCGCACCATGCGCCGCACCATGGGGCGCGCTAGTGGAGATTATCAGCAGCCTCAACTTTTCGCATCAGGCAGCATTTTACACTGCTGCGCCGCGCCTTGCGGCGCACCATGCGGCGCGGCAGTGTAATTTTCTCAGAGTGAACTTATTTCGTCCTCTTTTAACATCCGGACTTGGTACACGACCTCCAAACACGATCCCGGCTTAATTCCTTTGGCTTTTACTCAGACTTCAAAGCTCCAAATCACTTGAATTCATTCCATAATATCTACATAGCTCGGAATCACTCCTACAAGGCATAAAACACATATTTAGTGCAAAACACTAGCGATTAAAACTCAAACTCAATTAAAGTGCAGTAAATTAGAGTGTAATAATCGACTAATATACGTAATTATAGCCTATCATCAACACCCCACACTTAAACGTTGCTCGTCCTCGAGTCAACCAAAAATTTACTCTATATATGAGCACTTAACATATTCGAAGCACACTACACCAATGATTATGGTTGATAGCAACAATTAAACTCTAGCATATGCAATCATCATACACTTCCCTTTACTTATGTCATTCTTCAAAAATATTCAAACAAAGACAATATGCTCACAACAATCCTAGCCTCAAAAACCGACTCAATGTCACAACGTACTCATGGCTTGAACACCCAACATCCTAGAGATGTCTAATAATGTTACCTATCCTTCGTGAAACCATGTGCCCTCACAACCAAGGCAAGAGAGTAAGTTGAATCCACACATTCGAATCTCATGATCGCATATATCAAAGAAAATCGCTCACTCTCACAAAAGAAGTCACATGCATGTACTTGGTACCATAGGCTTGCCCTTAATGTAAATCTCTACTAATGTAGGCTCGCTCGATCTAAAATCAATTAGGTCTTTTTCATGGTTGTAATGTGGGCTAAGGGACGGGTAGGATATATTTAGGAATAGTG
The DNA here is from genome assembly GCF_001879085.1 of Nicotiana attenuata. Taxonomy (NCBI): domain Eukaryota; kingdom Viridiplantae; phylum Streptophyta; class Magnoliopsida; order Solanales; family Solanaceae; genus Nicotiana; species Nicotiana attenuata. The sequence continues at coordinate 6,468 of NW_017682106.1, read as the reverse complement.
ACTAACCCTCCTAAGCACTTTAACACACCACATAATCAACTTTAAGCATAAATTCTTCAATCCACTTCACTTTCACAAACAATATCACCCCAAAAATGCTCCCTTCTTCTTTAAGCACTACATTAATTCATACCCACTATCAAGAACAAGACAACAATGTATTCATCTCTATTTGTTTTTCTTTCTTTTTTTTCCAGATTATTCTTTTTTTTCAATTTCCGCTAGTGGTGTATTATTTTAAAAAAATAAGTGCACCTTTCTTCCTTTTATTGGTTCCACTCAAAAGCCACCCCAC
>NW_017682106.1:0-5100 GCF_001879085.1 Nicotiana attenuata | reverse complement strand
TTCCACTTTGAGGATATAAATTGCGCCCCCAATTTTGCATCAATTTTTCTGTCACGTTCATGAGGCGGTGGTGTGAAAATAAAGGAACCAAGCAATAGATGTCGCATCTTGCACTTCTTGGCCCTTAAGTGAGGAATGTCGTTTTGTCTCCTTGGCATCGCAAATTTCAGAAGATAAACACTTTGTTCCTCATCCATTGACTCCTCTATATGCTCGAATGGATCAATTCCCATGTCACCAACCAAACACAATGTTGAAAAATATTTAGAATGATGTCCAATACGCTCTAACTCCAAAATTGTATTATTTTTGACATCCTCAATTTCGCACTCTTCGTCAACCTTGGCATCATTAATAATATTTTGGTCTAATAATTGGTATTCTCGTTTTAGCTCCTCAATTTGGTCTAGAAGATCTTTTTCAGCTTCACACAACTTATCACTAAATTGTTGGGCGTTACATGCATCAACCTTTGCACTCATTTCTGCATCCAAGTCGTGAATAGCAGTGCCAAATTTTTCGATCTCTTATCCCAGTTTAGCTCTTCCTTCTATTAGGTCTTGTATCCCATCTGTAATTTTCTCACGTTGAGCCTCATATATTTCCAATCTTTCAGCTTGTTCCACCAGCCAAGTTTGACTCAAAATCTCCTCTTTTTCAAAATTTTCCTCTTGATAGTGCTCGCTCTCTTCATTTAATTCTTCCATACTGGCCTTCATTCTTGTGATTGTTGCCCTCATTCTTTTCATATCTTTTCTAAGTTCATCATGTTGCTCTATTACTTGCCTCAGAATATCCCTAAAATATGCATCACGTTCCATATCCTGTACTTCATTGCCCCTATCAAACTCACAAACATTATAAGAAAGATCATAATAAGAGCTCTGAGAAGGATAATAAGAATTAGGACAACCATCCCAATGGCCATCTTGACCACCACATATATGACAAATATTCCACTCAAAGGATTGAGATTGTGCGCACAACTCGCTCCCGGGAACATTCTGACAATTTTTCCACCAGTGAGGTCCTCCACGATATGGACAAGGATCATCATAATAAGAATAACCAATATTCGACCAATTCTCATTCCAAGAAGCCATGTCAACAAAGATAATAAAATATTAAGCTAAGATAAAAATAAAAAGAAACTTGAATAGACAAAAAGTAAAAATCTAACCTAGTAGACTAGTTAATTTCTAAGTCCCCGGCAACGGCGCCAAAAACTTGTTGCGGCCAAACGCACACGCAAGTATACGCGGTCGTCAAGTAATAAAGTGACTATAAGTCGGATGTCAATCCCACAAGGACTTGTGATTAACTATTAACTAAATTAGACTATCCTAATTATCTAAACAAGAATTAAACTTAGAAGTATTTGATTCTAAACTAATTAAAAAAAGAACTAAAAATAATGAACTTTTAACAGAGAGAAAGAGCAGATTTTTTATGATATCAATGTAATTAAAACGATCTAGGGTTATGGGCTATCTAACATTCTTATTGTATTCTTCAATTGAATTGACTAACTAATTTATCTAGTTTATTGGTTAACAGGGTTAATATTGCTCATAAGAATTTGTCGAGTTCTTACTCGCCTATTCAAGCTAACCTAACGCCTATATGTCTATGGAGTTAGAATCAACAAGAACGCATTTATAATTCCTGTATTTGAACCAAGCAAGGCAATTAGGTATATGTCTATCCTAATTGCGAATCCGTTCCCCGATGCCCAGGTTCAAGAACTTGCTCTACTCAATCCTATATGCAATCTAGAATTCCCACTTTCGAGTTCAACTCTAGATTCGTAGATAGTATTCAATTGGTGATCAAGCAATCAAATAATTAAGTGCAGGATTGAATAAATAAACCAATATGATAAACTAAGAAATCAAAATCAATATCCGAATAACAATAGTCATGAAAGAACCACAACCCTAGAACGTAAAGTTTAGCTCCACATAGACATGGTAGCAAAACAACAAATCATACAAAGAAACATAAAAATTACTAAGTTTAGTGGAAGAAAAGATGAAACCCGGCCTCCACGGCGGCTCTGTGCTTGTGTTTTCCTCTAAAAAACATCCTCTCCCTCAAAATAGCGTTTTACATGTATTTATACCAAGTAGGGTCAGGCCCAGACGTAAACACCTTCTCCCGCACGAAATAGGACTCTGGCTCTATAAATTTTGTACAGCCGCGCCGCACCATGCGCCGCATCATGGGGCGCGCTAGTGGAGATTATCAGCAGCCTCAACTTTTCGCATCAGGCAGCATTTTACACTGCTGCGGCACACCATGCGGCGCGACAGTGTAATTTTCTCACAGTGAACTTATTTCGTCCTCTTTTAACATCCGGACTTGGTACACGACCTCCAAACACGATCCCGGATTAATTCCTTGGGCTTTTACTCAGACTTCAAAGCTTCAAATCACTTGAATTCATTCCATAATATCTACATAGCTTGGAATCACTCCTACAAAGCATAAAACACATATTTAGTGCAAAACACTAGCGATTAAAACTCAAACTCAATTAAGTGCAGTAAATTAGAGTGTAATAATCGACTAAAATACGTAATTATAGCCTATCATCAAGGGCAAGTTCTAGACCAATGGCTCGGGACTTGGACTCGCAATTCAATTACTCACCACACAAGCTAGGGGATTGCTAAAGACATAGAGTCGGGGACCCACAACGACCTTAGATACGATTTGAGCACATAATGGTCCCGAAAAATCACTTGATGATTATTGGTCAACACAAGAGTCTCAAGGCCATGACTTTCACCATCCTAAACCCATGACTTTCACCATCCTAAACACAACAATTTGTTTTTGACCATAAGATCAAAGGCAAATGTGCTAGGCCCAAGTGAAGCTTTGCTTGAGGTACCCTTAACTACAAACTACTAAAAACAAAAAGAAAAACGGACTCAAACCCTTAAGAAGGTTGTCACACCATCTGTGAGCACGTGATTTTTGCCCTATATGAATTACTCCCATAAATTCAAAACAAAATAATTTCTTTTAGTGTTCGCAATTTCGTGGATTTTCGTGGCATTTTCAGTTAATTGTTTGCATTTTGATTATGCATTTTAATTAGTAAAAAAGAAAATACAAAAATGTGTTGCATGTGCATTTAGGAGTTAATTTTGCATTTTAGGAATTAATTAGTCATTAATTTTTATAAAAGGGAAAAGTCTCAAAAAATAGTTTATTTTAGTTGTAATTTTCAATTTAGGGTAGTTTGTCCTTTAGTTTGGTTTAGTTAATATTAGTAATCAGGAGTTAATTGTTTTGTAATTTGTTGTTTAGGTTTTTATTTTAATTTTGAAAAAAAAAGAAGAGAAAAGAAAAAGGAAAAGGAATTTTGATAATTTGTCTTAAAATGAAAATGGAATGAATGAGATTAAAATTGGGCCAAATTTTGGTTTTGAAATACCCAGCCCAGTTTGAAATCCCCCAGACCCGGACAATTGGTCTCACACCGGCCCAAAACCGTCCTTGACCTGGTCTCCCTTACCCCCTAATAATTGAAACGACGTCATATCGTTAGAATTAATCCCAGCCGTCAAGGTTTGATTATCAAACGGCTGGGAAGCTTGGGTCAATTAATATTTAAGTGTCCTAAGGTGCCTACCCCCCCCCCCCATCCAGTCTCCTCTCAAACCTCTCAGAACCCTGTAACGCCTCCGCCTTCCACCGCCGCCGGCCGCCCGCTGGAAATCGCCTATGGCGGCAGCCAGCGTCCAATTGCCGCCAGATTTACACCAAATCACCGCCTTACCCTCCTCTTTCTAGACCTCCACTCCGTTTCCTTCGAAGCCTCCTGGAACCTTTCGAATCTTTAATCGAAAAATCAAAACCCTAGAGCCACCACAATTTCCCCGGTGGCGGCGCCGCCTCTATTCAACCCCAGCTTTCATCCATGCAACTATCACATCTTTCTTAACCCTAATCCACCACCCTATCCATTCAAATCATCACCCAACGAGGCCAGTTTCAGATCTAAGAGGAAAGCGAAAGAAAAGTCTCCCAATTCTTCAACTGTCCAAGAGGGATTCGGCCTGAAACTTGTATTAATCGTTTGTTCTCAACAAGAACATTCGATTAATACCAATTTTGGTTCAAATCAAAGAATACCGGAGACTTGTTCAAGCCAGCCATCTGACTGTTTTGCTTAGGGGTATTTCCTGTCCTTTTCTTTCATTTCATTTTCTTTGTCTTCTGTTCCTCGTCTCCTTCATGCTTTCCCTCATTCTTCTTAGTCTTATTTCATTTGACCAGTAGTGAAATTGAATAGCATGACCTTGTTAGTGTTTCAAACGGACTCAAGGTCAATTCTGCTTTGTTTAATTTTATCTTTCTTTGTTTTATTTTTCGTAAGATCAGTAATCAACAAGGATCGAATTGGTCACATTTTTTTTACTATAATTAATTTGTGATGAGGCCTGGGTCCGAATTTGAATTTTGAATGCTCATTTGGATTGGTCTAATATAAGCTTTGGGCTCTTTGAGTCATTTACGACCCAATTCAAAGAAGCACAGGCTATTTTGGATCAGGTTGGGGAGGGTAATTGATAGGGGTTTAAAGGGTAGTTTAGGCAAATTGGTTGATGGAATCTTTTGACAACTGATTTAGAAGCTTCTAGTAGGGGCTGATTTTAATTTTGGTTTTAACTTGGCTAACAAGTCATAAAATTAGGGACCTAAGGGGCAAACAAAAACTTGATAGATGCCCTACCTTCTTGCCTATAAAGGCATCATTTCTTGCCTTGGAAGGCAGGGCTTAAGAGCTAAAAAATAGAGAAAAATTAGAGAAAATCCAGGCGGCTGAAAACCTTTCTAAAAACACTGTTTCATTGCTTCTTTATGGTATTTTTTTGAAAGTACTCTAATCCTGAAGCACTTTGGGTACATCTTAGGTTTAGAAGATGAATTGAATCCGGTTTTAAGGTCTGATTTTGTAGTTTCTGGGTTATATTCAAGTGAACTGTTCTAGTCGACTGGTTGTCGCCCCATTATGCTATGGGTTTTAAAATTGGTTCGCTGAATTAATTTCCTGTTGCTGATCTCTACTCATTGTTGCTGATAACC
>NW_017682105.1:9836-10478 GCF_001879085.1 Nicotiana attenuata | reverse complement strand
CTATTTGGCTACAATTTATCCGTTTAAGCATTACCCTAGTTATTAGTTGTGATGCCATTATCCAGTATAGTATATCGTTGCAAGAATATTTGGAACAAATAGGTAAAATATTATATTCTACTAAAAGGGATATGTTTCTTTATCACTTAGTGGGATGAGCTAAGATTCACGTGTAGAGAAAAATGCTTTGAAACAAAGCCATAAAACACATCTACTAATTCATATTTGCCATTGGAAGAGAAAAGAATCTAATAAAGAGTAGTGAAAGATTAAGAAAAAGGAAAAGCTTTATCTATTTGATTACTAGAAAGTGATAGGGACATTACTTATATACAGTGCTGTGTTATGTCATATGTATTATGCATACTCTACAGCTATAGAGACAATTAAGAAGCAATTTTCTTGTTTGGCACTTTGGCAAGAGAATGGTGTAGGGTCCCCACAGATATATGGGATGTTGCCATTGAGTCTTTATTGATATTATTAAATTAATCATGCCTAGATATCACGGTTTCGGAGTCGGATTGTAGAGGAAAGGCGGTCTTTGAAGGTTGATTGCTATTCTTGGGACCGAGGTAAGTGTTTGGTTTAACCCTAGCTTGAGGAATAGGAGTTGAGTCTGTTGCTAATTGCTATGTGATC
>NW_017682105.1:0-5000 GCF_001879085.1 Nicotiana attenuata | reverse complement strand
CATTTTGATTTCTCTCTGCTGTTGATATTACCTCGTTATCTTTATCTCGATATTTTATTATCATATCCTATTCATTTTATTTGACCAGCAAGTGTCTTGACTGTTTCTCGTCACTACTCCACCGAGGTTAGTCTTGATACTTATTGGGCACTGCTGTGGTGTGCTCATACTACACTTCTGCATATTTTTGTGTGCAGATCCAGGTATTGTTCGCTAGTAGCTGTGCGGATTCTTGCCGAGGAGACTCAAGGTAGCCCTGCTGCTGCGTTCGCAGGCTTCGGAGTCACCTTCCTATTTTACATTCTCACTGCTGTACTTATTTCCATACGATTATGTTTAGAAATGGTAGCGAAACTCTATAAAGCTTATGACTTGTACTACCGGGTTTTGGGAAGATGTTCATTGTATAAGGGATTTATTTCAGAAGAATTTTTTATGTTATTATTTATTGTTGTTATTCCTCAATTATTAGGCTTACCTAGTCCTTAAAACTAGGTGCCATCACGAAACCCAACGGAGGGAAAATTAGGTTGTGACAAGTTGGTATCAGAGCTCTAAGTTCATGGGTGCTACGAGTCATAAACAGGTTTAGTAGAGTCTTGCAGATCGGTACGGAGACGTCTGTACTTATCTTCGAGAGGCTACAGAACTGTTAGGAAATTCCACTCCTTTCATTCCTTATCGTGCGATATTGATTTAGCTCGAAGTATATAACTTATGTTCCTCTACATCCACTCGTGTATGATATTACGCTCTCAGTGTACGCCATGCGCCAGTGGTTCGTGATGCTACAAACGGGCTACGAAGGAGTCAGGGATGCTCAGGCATTGTCTCAACGTGCTGTCCAGGCTGAAGATACAGAGGTATTGAGAGACTATTCAGTTGTTCATATGGAGGCGCAGCGGTTTCCGGCATCTGGTTGATAAGTGAGAGCTTTTGAAGGTAATTGTTTGACTAGTCGTTGCAATTATGGTAAGGTTGTGAGGTGGATGTTGATTGAGGATGGCTGGTGGTGTTGGGGTACCTTGTGATCGGTGTTGTGCGAGCTGCGAAAGTTACTTTTGTGGATCATCAAATGCTGTTTTCTATGGCTTCGCGCTAAGTGGAGGAGTCCACTAGCGGCGTCCAGATTGCAGAGTCAGATTTACATCAGTTTTGGCCTAAGGTATGTATATAAGTGGTATTGGAAGGTTTTCGAAATTTTTATATAACTAAAGACTGAGATCTTGCAAGGGATGATATTGGGGCATTGATCGGGATTATTGCATATCGACTATCCGAAGAAATGGGTCAGCTCTGTGGTGTTGGGTCAACATAGCAATGGAGTGATTGGTCCTTTGAATAGGAATCCTCTACTGGCATTTGTGCCAACACTCTTGGATTGGGCGGTTTGTGTGACTCGGTTGAGTTGGGGAGGTACAGTCCTAATGGCTTGGTTGCGTGCGGGTGCATGGCTGGTAGCATGGCGATTACTGGGTTTTGAGGCTTTCAAGGTTCATGTTTTGTTACGCGGCAAGAAACTCTATATGGGTGATTCAGCGGAATTATAGGGTGTGAGTGATATATCAGCCATTTGATTTGCGTGGTTGACTTGGGTATGGAAATTTTAGTACCCCGAGGTTTGGGGCTAGATGCCTTCATATGTAGACTAATTCCTGTTTGCAGACTTTGAAGAAATGTTGAGAATGGGATAATTAATAGCATACTATACCGATAAGTTGTTGTGGATATTTTGAAGCATATTTATCTAATTGGGAAGAACTAGGATTTGGTTGGGACTATTTGGAAGATCAGCAAGAATATGTGTTTTGTATCAAGTCAGGTTTGTGTACTCCTGTGAGATTGTTATTTTGGTTATGTTCTCAGGCAGAGTGGACATTATTTGTGCCTCTAGTCTATGTTATGTGCTGCTTTGTTATGTGGTGGTGAGCTGTGATGTTGTACGATTATTCCCCAAGCATGTTGTCATTCTGTTCATGCCTTATGGCGATGCGAGGGAGATAGCCCTCGTGATGTTGATTTGCTCATTGCACCTTATATGTGCTTGCTTCTCTCATATTTTATTGCTTCTATTCATTGCTCCCACAGTTTTATTTGTGCACTCTGTTGTGCTTAATCTCAGTATTCATATGATCAGTGAGCCCGAGCATTTTGGCTTGATGAGTATTTGGGAGCGGGCTACACACCGCAGCGGATGATATGTGGAATACCCTTTCCTTGTGTTTATTTGGTGTTCTGTTTTTCCTCTATGAAACCATTTTGATGAAAACTAAATTTTTGTTGTTGCACAGGTTACACTTGTTAGAAAATTCTTCTACTTTGCTTTTCTTTAATTGTGTTACATAATTGAGTAATTACTGGTTTGGTGTACGAATTGTGTAATGTGAGAATCTGTGTGGTTTCGTGATAAACTGTTAGTTGTGCTGCTTGTATCGGCTGAGATGAGGTTCTTAGACCTGAGATTAGTACTGTGGTATCGGGTGAGAGAGCTTCTTGACTTGTTGTCTTCATGGGCGGCTATGAGTTTCCGTATATTTCTTTATCATAAGCAATGATGTAGAGGTCCGGGGCAAGGTTATATTCGATGTGAAGGGTATTGCCGGCATCTAGGAGGATATTTGAGCTGCGTGGAACAACATGTGATTGTAGTCTGGGTTGGAATTTTGGCTCGATTGAGCTTGTTCAGGTTTATACAGTGTGATGATGTGATATTCGGATCCTATGATGAAATTCAGATGTTGAGGTTTGGGTTCTGTTCTAAGGTGATGGGATAAGGAGGAGGTGAGACTTTCAGTTAAGTTGCATAGACAGTTCTGCTTAGGTCGGGTTATGGGTAATCACCCCCGGGTGTATGTATGGTGAGCTCATGCAGTAGTCCGATGGTTTTGGAACGACTCTAGGCACGTTCGAGGACGAACGTATGTTTAAGTGGAGGAGGATGTAACGACCCGGCCGGTTGTTTTAAGAATTAAAGCCACGATCCCCTATTAACTATTTTCCCCGTGTTTGATTCTGCAATTGTGAGTTGCCGGGAGGAATTATTTAAAGTTTCTGAGGGTTTTAGGACACTTGGTCCCTAAATGAGGGCTTAAGTTTTGGAAATTTGACCGTAGACGGAACAGAGTGAAGACTGCCTCGGAATGGAATTCCGATGGTTCCGTTAGCTCCGTTGGGTGATTTCGGGTTCAGGAGCGTGTTTGGATTGTGTTTTGGAGGTCCGTCGCTAATTTAGGCTTGAAATGCCGAAAGTTGAATTTTTGAAGGTTCCGGTTCGATAGTGAGATTTTGATCCGAGGGTCGGAATGGAATTCCGGAAGTTGGAGTAGCTCCGTAGTGTTGAATGTAACGTGTGTGCAAAGTTTCAGGTCATTCGGACGAGGTTTGATAGACTTTCTGATCGAAAAAGTGATTTGAGAGTTTTTGGAATTCTTAGGCTTGAATCCGATGAAAAATTGGTGTTTTGATGTTGTTTTGGGCGTTCTGAAGGTTGGAACAAGTTTGAATGATGTTTTAGGATTGGTTGACATGTTTGGTTGAGGTCCCGGGGCCTCGGGTGTGTTTCGGGTGGTTAACGGAGGGTGTTTGGCCTTAAAAGAACTGTTGTTGCTGCTGTATTTCTTGGTTCTAGTTTCCTTATATGTGATCGCAATAGTGGGGCTGCGATCGCATAGGTTTGTTGGTGAGGAGGCAGAATTTGTGATATGCGATCGCCAGGATTGGTCCGCGATCGCGAAGTAAGAGGAGTCAAAGCAATGCGGTCGCCTGAGGTTGTACTCGAACGCACAGTGTGGGCGCGTGTGGCAGGGGGTGATTGGCTACTCTGTGCGAACGCGGTTGGGTGTACGCGATCACGTAGATGGAGGAGAGCCAGTGCTATGCGAACGCGTGTGATGGATCGCGAACGCACTGAAGTTTTTTTATAAAAATGCTGGGCAGTATTTAAATAGCCAATCCGCGACCCTTCTTCATTTTTCCTCCATTTTTGAACAGGATTGAAGCTTTTGAGGGAGATTTTTGAGGAAACCAAAGGGGAATCACTTGGAGGTAATATTCTTGACTTCATAACTCGTTTATATGTGATTAAAGGTCGAATCAGTGGTGAAAAATTAGGGAAAAATCAGTGCAAAATGGGTAATTAGGGCTTGAGATTAAGAGACCTTAAAATGTTTATTTGAGGGGTCAATTAAACTCCGATTTCAGTGTTCTTGATATGTATAGACTCGTGAGAGTATGTGAATTCTGAAAATGTAAATTTTACCCGATTCCGAGACGTGGGCCCGAGGGGCGTTTTGGTCATTTTACCTAATTTCGCGTTTTAGCTTAGAATTTAATTGTAGAATCAGTTACTTGAAGTGTTATTTACATTATGCAATTCAATTGAATAGATTTGGGCCATTTGGAGTCAAGTACTCGTGGCAAGGACGTGGTTTCGGGTTGATTTTTGAGCCAGTTCGAGGTAAGTATCTTGCCTAACCTTGTGTGGGGGACTTTCCCTTATGATTTGAGTCTTCCATGCTAATTGTAGTCCGTGCATGCAAGGTGACGAGTGTGTGCTCGGACTTATTTGTGGGAAATTGCCTTTAGGGTTCTTAGGTCCTTATGTTCATCATATGGGAAGTATTCTGTTATGATTGAGTTATCTAATTGCATAATTACCTCTATATGCTCCATACGATGTTGTTAGCCTTCCTCTAACTCTAACCTGTTACTTGGCCTTAATTGCCTTAATTGAATTAGCTGTTCCCTTTTGTTGTTTGCTAAGGTTATTGTGCTTCTTAGTTTCTCCGTGATCCTCTCGTTGCTATGTAATCGTACTCTTGGTGGTGGAAACTTCCTTGTGATTGGATTGTTTTATATTGTTGATTCCCTTGCCGGGATGTTATTGTTCATATTGTTTATTACCTTGCCGGAATGTTATTGTTCATATTGTTGGGTCGGGATAACCAAGAGATCCCCAGCACATATATTGAGGATACCAAGAGATCCTCGGGATACCAAGA
>NW_017682104.1:0-10478 GCF_001879085.1 Nicotiana attenuata | reverse complement strand
TATTTTTTACACTTAACATTAGTTAGAAATAACAACAAACCATTAATCTCTAAAGATATACAATTTAAACATAATACTACTTCAATGTAAAAGACTTTGATATGTAAAACTAAAACCTACGCCGAAAAATAAAGAAGTACGACACAAAAAACAATTACAATAAAAGTTAAGATGTCATTGTTTTTCTCTCTAATTCATATACATGACCCTAAAGCATTACTCAATTACGAAAAAAGGGAACTTACTCAATTATGAAAAACGGGAACAATAGAGAGAACTAATAATACCTTTGGAGAAAATTACTTTGTTCTACACCAAAACCTTTAGAGAACAATGAACAATGTGGAACAATGTTGTCACGGCCCAAAATCCAATAACAGTCGTGATGGCGCCGGACACCATTGTAAGGCAAGCCAACAACAAATAACTAGTAACTTCTCGTTTTAAATATTTCTGAAATCACTTCTTTTATACGTTTAAACAATACATAATAAATTCCACTGAATAAATAATGAAACATTTAACAATTTTAAATTTCTGAATAAACCCATAGACATCCCAGAATCCGGTGTCACAAGTGCATGAGCATTTACTAGGGAATGAAATAAAATACAGTAACTGTCCGGTATACAAAATAGACAGAAATGAAAATACAGTACAATACTCTGAAGGAGACTCTGCTGGCTGCGGGTCGTCTCGATAAGTGCAGCTCACCTAAGTCTCCGTATCAACCGTGGCGCTATACCACTAAGCCACTAGTCGCACATAAACCTGTGCAACAAAAATGCACAGCAAGCGTAGTATGAGTACGAAAACAACGTGTACCCAGTAACTATCCCGCCTAATCTCGAAGAAGTAGAGACGAGATGGCAACTTCGACACTTACTAAAGGTCCAGTAATAATATTATTAATGCGATGACTCACGAATTTATTAGGAACAACAGTAGATTCAAATGAGTCACTAAACAGGTGAAAGTTCCTTTTTATTTAAAGTCTCCGGATTCATAATCCATTAATTAACAATTATCTCAAGTCGGGAGAGCAGATAGTAATATCAATAAATCTCAAGGCAAGCAATACAAGCATGCGTAAATCATGCCGAGGACGTACGGCCTAATCCAATAATATTTAAATTGTGCACTGCCAGAGGGTCGAATGGCGCGAAACATAGATGCATCTATTTAATCTACCGAGGCGTTCGGCCCGTTCCACAATAGATATACACATTCAAATAGTCAAGTCTATGAGTCATCAAGGAGCAATTATTCAGAAAAAGGCAAGTTCCTCTTTTAAAAAGTCAAGAAATGATATCTAGTCTATTAGAAATTCATTTACACGTTCAATATGTTCAAGCATTTTTAAGTTTATCAACAAGGTTGCATTTATTACAAGTAAGCATGCTTCTGGGTCCTAGACTACCCGCACTTAAGCATAATAATAGCTACGCACGGACTCTCGTCACCTCGTGCTTACGTAACCCCCGCAAATAGGAGCACATAACCAATTAACTCACATATGGGGACAATTCCCTCTTACAAGGTTAGAAAGGAGACTCACCTCGCTCCAAAGCGTACTTCCAATACCAAGAACGATCTCAAACTCTAAATTTGGAGCCGAACGATCCAAAACTAAATAAACGAGGTAAGAACTAGTCAATACAAGCTCGCAAGATCGCATTCTAACTATTTAAGCAATTTCCCAACCATAAACACAAGTTTCCTAAAATCCGACCCCGGGCCCACGTGCCCGGATTCCAAAATTTTTCGAAGAAAGTTGTTCTTTATAACCAAAGGATCAAGAATATATGATTTCTACTTCATTCTACAACAAATTTCGTGGTTGAATCTTGTCTTTAACAAAACCCTAGGTTTTACTCTATTCCCATAATTTTCACTAATTTTTATGTGTTAATCTACCCAAAACTCAAGTATTAAACTCACATTAATTAGAAATAACTTACCTCACAAATGCTAGGCGGAATCACCCCTCCAAGAGCTCCAAAATCGCCCAAGAAATGAGTGAAAATGAACAAAAAATGACCTAGAGCCCGAATAAATAAAGGCCACTGCCTTCTGCGATTTCCGCATGTGCGGTCCTGGGCCGCACCTGCGACCACTACTTCTGCGGAAAGAAGACTGCTTCTGCGGTCTGGGCCGCTTCTGCGGACAGGCCCACCACTTCTGCGGTTCCGCTTCTGCGGATTTAGGGCCGCATCTGCGGTCTTGGGCTGCCTGGCCTTGGGCCGCTTTTGCGGTCTCGCACCTGCGGTTTAGCAACCGCAAGTGCGGTTATGACAGCAACCAACAGCTTCAGCCTTCCCAAAATTCCATTTTCAATCCGTTAACCACCCGGAATCCACCCGAGCCTCAAACCATATCAAACAACGCTAAAATCACGAATCGACCTCCAATCCAAGATTTATGAACTTTAGAATTTCAAACTTCTACTTCCGATGTTAAAACCCATCAAATCACGTCCGATTGACTTCAAATTTTACACGCAAGTCATACTCGACATTGCGACCTACTCCAACTTTCGAAATCGGATTCCGACCCCGATATCAAAAAGTCCACCTCCGGTCAAACTTCTCAAAAACCTTCAAATTTCTATCTTCAGCCAAATGGCTCAAAAATGCTCCACGGACATCCGAATTCACTTCCGATCACGCTCCCAACTCCAGAATCACCATACGGAGCTACTCCCAGGCTCGGAATCCCAAACGGACATCGATAACACTGAAATGCACTTCAACCCAAACTTATGAAATTTCTTCCAAAATGCTAACTTCCACAATAGGCGCCAAAATGCTCCCGGGTCACCCAAAACCTGATCCGGGCATACGCCCAAGTCCGAAATCATCATACGAACCTACTGGAACCTTCAGATCCCGATTCCGAGGTCATTTACTCTGAAATTCAATCCTAGTTGATTCTTTCAACTTAAAGCTTCCGAAATGAGAATTCTCCTTCCGAATCAACCCCGAACTTCCCTAAATTCAATTCCGACCACGCGTACAAGTCGTAATACCTGAAATGGAGTTGTTCATGGCCTCAAACTGCTGAACGGCGCGCTAGAGCTCAAAACGACCGGTCGGGTCGTTACATCCTCTCCCACTTAAGCATATGTTCGTCCTCGAACGTGCTAGGAACTGTGCTGGGGTTGTCTGAAATCACTATTTAACACCTCGAGCACCTACCCGTGCTACCACAACTCAGCTGGGCACCCTAGCTCGGTCACTCTGAGGATATCCTTTTTCACTGGGGCAAATAAGCCTTAGATCCCAATTCCATCATCCGGAATTCTCTGCCAGGCCTGTTCCAACATACGCTCACCGTATCAATAACTACACACAGCACCAAAACATGACTGCATATCTTAGCTGAATTCACACCTTGCACCACTTTACTCACAGGACCACAATAGCATTCTCTGATCGAATAAATCGGAATTCCACGAATCTGATACTCCCATTGCACCTCATGACCTACATAGGTCTTGCTCTAACTCTTACAATACCGCCACGACGGAAGAGATGTGTGAAAATTCATAACCAACCTCCGAATCAACAAATCATTGGATCTATACCCCTGACAAGAACCACCACCTCATTCTGAACCAAATAATGGTCTTTGCTCCTTAATATACTTCATATATTCAGATTGCACTGATCCTAAATCCAACGATCTCGTCTCACCCAGTACGAACCGCTCAAGCAATAAGCCACCTCGGACACAATCAAAAGTCTCATATGATGCCACAATGTGCCAATCGGCTACCAATTCGAACGCGACACAAAGGAAAATGAACTCTGAAAAGGAAGTCCAATTACCCTGCTCGCGAATCATACATGCGACGCGGTCAACATAATTAAATAGGCACCCCGCTCGCGAATCATACATGCGACGCGGTCAACATAATTAAATAGGCACCCCACTCGCGAATCATACATGCAACGCGGGCACACAACTAATATAAGTTCCTCTCAGGAAAAGAGGAAACAAAACACATAAAAATAGATACAGGGAACTGTACTCAACATCACACTGTTGCGGTGCGCAACCCGATCCAAACAACATACCCATGTCGGCGTGCTACCCGATCCACACATAAAATTCACATAAGAAGGTACACACCGAGCTAAATTGCTCATTACAACAACATACCGGATATCGGTCACAAGCACACTAAGTGCATAGTACCATCCCTGAGGGGACATATGGCGCCATAAGCCAACAAACTCAAGCACAACTGAGGTGCGATATATGTTCTGAGACTGAAGAGCCGTACTGCTCACATAACACCATCGCTACGCGGAACCTCAACGCATAAGAAATTACCCAGCCGTTTCGCAACTCACACGGCACAACATAGCATTACATGAAATAGCCGACGACGAATTAACACCCAACGTCGGAATACTCCTCTATAATGAGAGCTACGCTGAAATGAACACATCTTGCCTGATACAGAGCCCATATCCACATTTAAATCCATCCATAGACCTCAAGTTGATTCTGATCGCACCGAACTAGGCTAATAACCTTTCAAAGGTCCATAAATACTCCCCTTGCTCTTCATAACACATAAGGACAACCACCATAACCGGAGTAATCCTCCACAGTCCACAACCCAATAAACCGTGTGCCCTCCAGGCATCAATTCTTAATTCAATGACATCACTACAATTTCATACTTGATTTAACTCTTCAATCAATCAAGTGGCTATATGCCACACTAATGCAACCTTTCTGTGGGCACGCTCCCACAACCTTCCGTATCAGATAACAGATCTGTACATCCAACTCACCAGCCGCGCTAATGCTAAAAAGCGATCAAGAATCCTTAACCAGGATGCAAAACCTTTTTCCACAAACACCGATCTCAGGTGACGTTGAAGACAATACCAACTTACTTTAAACATCGAAACTGCTTTCCTGCTCATCCGAGCT
This sequence comes from Nicotiana attenuata, assembly GCF_001879085.1. NCBI lineage: Eukaryota > Viridiplantae > Streptophyta > Magnoliopsida > Solanales > Solanaceae > Nicotiana > Nicotiana attenuata. The sequence continues at coordinate 5,528 of NW_017682104.1, read as the reverse complement.
CGTGCCATTCTCGTCAACAGCGAACTGTAACCTTGATCCTCACTTCAAATTTCATACCACTCAGTGCACCCAACACGCCAATATACGATAGAACACAATTTTCATCATAACTCCGAAACCACTAATAGATTAACACTTCATCGTATAAAAACTTTTCACTTAACTCACTTCAGGAGAACCATTGCGACACACAGGTGAATTCTCATAACCGTAGAATACGCCAAATCTCTAAGTAGTGGTCTAAGCCACCATAGCCCTTCCGGGACCCGCCTACACATGACAGGCCATAACAGTAGGATACTTCTGAATAACTTCAATTACGGCGGCCGACAAGCCTCACATGTACCGCCATAAATCACTTGCATAACTTGATCGCGCTGAAGGAACCGATCACTTCCACCAATACGCCAATTCAACTATGGTTAATCAATCTATCTTCTTCTAATTTATCCTCGATTGCCTTAGAAATAATAATAACTCCATTCAACACATAGCATACTCCATCTGCACTCATCTCGAGTGACCTTGGCTCACGAGACCATGCTGTCTCAAATCCCACGAACCATTTCATACCTCTCAATTGCTACCCTGCAGGTCAAACCATCATAGAACCTTCTGGGCACCTCCTCATAAGCTGCTACAAGGCTTGATTCTTAACTGTATCTATAGACTCGAAGCCATTAGGCACCACACTTTACCCCTTTGAATCCACTAGGACCGTTGTTGAGAGCCACCCGCTCTGACTTGACCCCGAATATAATCAACTCCATAAATCTTCTCGCACATGAATACCCTCTCGACGAAGCACCCGGCAGAATCACTTCCCTTGAAACCCACATCTATACAAGGCATAAATCCTGAATCCTTCCCCAAGTCTGAACATGGGCCAATAAGGCCAACAATAGCACACCTTTAACAATTCCTTTGCTCAAATCACCGCTTATGTCCTTTCTGTAGCTAAAATGACCCATCAATATGCTAATAACTACAAAACCTCGCAAGTAGTTAACCATGCAACACTAATCATAGGCGGTGGGACTCTCCCACTTAGCTTGAAGCCGTTATTACACAACTCTGGACTTCACTAGGATCCTTTATTTCTAATTGACATAACCTTGCGCAATCGACCGCCAAAATTCTCGGAATCTTTCTGTAAAACCTCTTTTTATACTCTGAATCATCAACCACATTCGCACGACCGATCTCCTTGCTGTTTAACCAATAGAATTTCCGCAGAAGCTTCGCCAACCATGCAACCGCTGATCCGCTCACTGGAGATAACCCACCTGTGGAATTTATGCGTCTTCCAACGTTGCTACACGGGGTTCAATCCCCACGACATTAATGACCCATCCTGGGTCTAAGCTCACTCTCTAGCTGCACAATTCCATTCACCTCTCGTGGACATCAATTAAGTGCGCGGCAACATCCTTCCAATTCAAAGTTAGGTTGTATCCTTCTTCATTTCAAGTAGCTCCTTTCTGTTATATCAAATCTCTTGCCGCCTAATAGCCCATACTCCAAGTTAATCCGTAGGCCCAACTCACCAATCACTAAAATTTCCAAATCACTCCAAACTCTCCCACTTTAGCGGAACTCACCCCTTTGGTTGACTACTCGACCTTTACTTCTTATACCTGGCCTTCTAGAAATTTTAACCAGCGCCTGACACTCCCCACATGTCCTTCCTCATCCTTTGCTGCTCAGTTGTTGCCTTAAATAAAATATATCTTCGTGGCACTTGAACCCACAACTGCTGCTAACTTTAAGCCTTTCCGAAGATCATCCTTCTCGAACCGTTGATATTAGAAATACTGATTAAATCCTGAACTACCGCACCCCGCGATATCTGACAGCCGCCTCTTCAATACTATTACACAATATTCTACCCCAAAGGCGAATTGTAGAAGATTATAACGCCGACGAACTGAGTACGTTCAATTAAGACAACGACACCTCATCATAGAAGAAAACTCCACCACGCTCGCAAATACCAAGTCTCGTTACTCCACCAGCCCACATCTGACCATTCTTAGTCCATTTGCCTTTCTCCTGCCTGGAATAAAATACCGAATCTCTAGATCATGCACTGAGTAAACCTCCCTTCAAGTCATTCACTGCTCCGACACGTAGGTAAACATCCTACCATCATATCAATACTGCGGAACAAGCGTTCATAGCATCATGGCAACTTGTGCCTAGCCCCAGAGCTCTCGGAAGTACCGCTACTGAGCTGAAACGATAGAATATCCTTCCACAGGGCGACGATAATAGCTCAGACACTCTGCAGGGAGAAAATCACGCACCACCTCGGTAGTACCATTACAATTCTTCAATTCTCAATTTATAGCAAACGGTTCGCGTCGCGTAGGATTGAGTAGAAAGGAAACAGGGGCACAAGCCACCAGGAATAAAATCGCACGATGAGGAATCAAGAAGGGAAGTACTCCTAACAGTCCTACAGCCTCCCGAAGATAAGTACAGACGTCTTCGTACCGATCCGCGAGACTCTACTAGACTTGCTCATGATTCATGAGACCTACCGGAACCTAGTACTCTGATACCATATTGTCACGACCCAAAATCTACTAAGGGTCGTGATGGCGCCGGACACCATTGTCAGGCAAGCCAACAACAAATAACTAGTAACTTCTCGTTTTAAATATTTCTGAAATCACTTCTTTTATACGTTTAAACAATACATAATAAATTCCACTGAATAAATAATGAAACATTTAACAATATTAAATTTCTGAATAAACCCATAGACATCCCAGAACGCGGTGTCACAAGTGCATGAACATTTACTAGGGAATGAAATAAAATATAGTAACTGTCCGGTATACAAAGTGGACAAAAATGAAAATATAGTAGACTCTGCTGGCTGCGGGTCGTCTCGATAAGTGCAGCTCACCTAAGTCTCCGTATCAACCGTGCCGCTATGCCACTAAGCCACTAGTCGCACATAAACCTGTGCAACAAAAATGCACAGCAAGTGTAGTATGAGTACGAAAACAACGTGTACTCAGTAAGTATCCCGCCTAATCTTGAAGAAGTAGATACGAGATGGCAACTTCGACACTTACTAAAGGTCCAGTAATAATATTATTAATGCGATGACTCACGGATTTATTAGGAACAACAGTAGATTCAAATGAGTCACTAAACAGGTGAAAGTTCCTTTTTATTTAAAGTCTCCGGATTCATAATCCATTAATTAACAATTATCTCAAGTCGGGAGAGCAGATAGAAAAATCAATAAATCTCAAGGCAAGCAATAAAAGCATGCGCAAATCATGCCGAGGACGTACGGCCCGATCCAACAATATTTAAATTGTGCACTGCCAGAGGGTCGAATGGCGCAAACCATAGATGCATCTATTCAATCTACCGATGCGTTCGGCCCGTTCCACAATAGATAAACACATTCAAATAGTCAAGTCTATGAGTCCTCAAGGAGAAATTATTCAGAAAAGGGCTCTTTTAAAAAGTCAAGAAATGATATCTAGTCTATTAGAAATTCATTTACACGTTCAATATGTTCAAGCATTTTTAAGTTTGTCAACAAGGTTGCATTTACTACAAGTAAGCATTCTTCTGGGTCTTAGACTACCCGGACTTAAGCATAATAGTAGCTACGCACGGACTCTCGTCACCTCGTGCGTACGTAGCCCCCGCAAATAGGAGCACATAACCAATTAACTCACCTATGGGGACAATTCCCTCTTACAAGGTTAGAAAGGAGACTCACCTCGCTCCAAAGCGTACTTCCAATACCAAGAACGAGCTCAAACTTTCAATTGGAGCCGAACGATCCAAAACTAAATAAACGTGGTAAGAACTAGTCAATACAAGCTCGCAAGATCGCATTCTAACTATTTAACCAATTTCCCAACCTTAAACACAAGTTCCCTAAAATCCGACCCCAGGCCCACCGCCCGGATTCCGAAATTTTCAAATAAAGTTGTTCTTTATAACCAAAGGATCAAGAATATATGATTTCTACTTCATTCTACAACAAATTTCGTGGTCGAATCTTGTTTTTAATAAAACCTAGGTTTTACTCTATTCCCATGATTTTCACTAATTTTTATGTGTTAATCTACCCAAAACTCAAGTATTAAACTCACATTAATTAGAAATAACTTACCTAACAAATGCTAGGCGCAATCACCCCTCCAAGAGCTCCAAAATCGCCCAAGAAATGAGTGAAAATGAACAAAAAATGACCTAGAGCCCGAATAAATGAAGGCCACTGCCTTCTGCGATTTCCGCATGTGCGGTCTTGGGCCGCACCTGCGACCACCGCTTCTGCGGAAAGAAGACTGCTTCTGTGGTCTGGGCCGCTTCTGCGGACAGGCCCACCACTTCTGCGGTTCCGCTTCTGCGGATTTAGGGCCGCATCTGCGATCTTGGGCTGCTTGGCCTTGGGCCGCTTCTGCGATAGATGGACCGCTTCTGCGGTCTCGCACCTGCGGTTTAGTAACCGCAGGTGCGATTATGACAGCAACCAGCAGCTTCAGCCTTCCCAAAATTCCATTTTCAATCCGTTAACCACCTGGAATCCACCCGAGGCCCCCGGGACCCCAACCAATCATACCAACCAGTCCCAAAACACATTACGGACTTGCTCAAGGCCTCAAATCATATCAAACAACGCTAAAACCACGAATCGACCTCCAATCCTAGCTTTATGAACTTTAGAATTTCTAACTTCTACTTCCGATGTTAAAACCCATCAAATCACGTCCGATTGACTTCAAATTTTACACGCAAGTCATATTCGACATTGCGGACCTACTCCAACTTTCGGAATCGGATTCTGACCCCGATAACAAAAAGTCCACCTCCGGTCAAACTTCTCAAAAACCTTCAAATTTCTATCTTTAGCCAAATGGCTCCAAAATGCTCCACGGACATCCGAATTCACTTCCGATTGCGCTCCCAACTCCAGAATACCATACGGAGCTACTCCCAAACTCGGAAACCCAAACAGACATCGATAACACTGAAATGCACTTCAACTCAAACTTATGAAATTTCTTCCAAAATGCTAACTTCCACAATAGGCGCCAAAACGTTACCGGGTCACCCTAAACCCGATCCGGGTATACGCCCAAGTCCGAAATTATCATACGAACCTACTGGAACCTTCAGATCCTGATTCCGAGGTCGTTTACTCTGAAATCCAATCCTAGTTGATTCTTTCAACTTAAAGCTTCCGAAATGAGAATTCTCCTTCCGAATCAACCCCGAACTTCCCGAAATTCAATTCCGACCACGCGTACAAGTCGTAATACCTGAAATGGAGCTGCTCATGGCTTCAAACTGCTGAACGGCGTGCTAGAGCTCAAAACGACCGGTCGGGTTGTTACAAATGTCATCTTTTATAGGAATAATTGGCTTATTCTTTTGCTACATGGATTCGTGCATTAAGCTGAATTCTATGGGAGAAGATTAAATAGGAAAAATATGTTGTCAAAAAAGGAAAAGCCTACAAAAAAAATGTTGGCGATGACGCTGGTGAG
>NW_017682103.1:0-10479 GCF_001879085.1 Nicotiana attenuata | reverse complement strand
ACTGTGCACCCACTACTTGACACATGTGCACATAACCCATCAACAAGAAACCACAAAATTGAAAAATCAAAAGAAACAAAAATCTACTAGAAATGCTACACAATTAAAACATGGACTAGCATAAAAAATAAAACAAAACTACAATAGAAGAGATGGAGAAGCATGCCATACCTGGGATGAGTAGAGAGTGAGAGGAATGGAGGTTGGGGGAAGTGGGTTGGGTTGTGGGAGGAGTGAAGAAGAAAAAGAAAAAGAAGAAAGGAGATGGGGAGTTAGGGTTTAGAGAGAGAGAGGAGATGGGGAAAGTGAGGGGATGGGGCGCTGGGGTGTTGATATTATTAGGGGGGGGGGGGTTTAAAAAAAATTATAAAAATAAAAGAAGAAGAAAAGAAGAGAAAAAAAATTAAAAAAAAAAAAAGACTTACCTGCCGTGATCGACCGCGGTGGGTTAACAATGCGAGGCAGAATGTCCTCGTCTCACCGGTCGCGCCGCGGTCATGTCGCGGCCGCGGTGGGTAGCGCGACTGCGAGGCAGTAAACTTGTCCTCTACTACGGTCCCACCGCTGTCGCAGTGGGTCGAGGATTTTTTTTTATAGGAAGTTACAGAAGAAAAGAAAAACAACAACATTCGTGGGTTGCCTCCCACGCAGCGCCTGATTTAATGCCACGGCACGACGCAGATAAGTGCATTTACGATTCGCTTGACCTCTGAGGTTCCGTCAGGTGGATCTCTGTCACTTCATTTGGTTCATTCATGCCTACATATAGCTTCAATCTCTGCCCATTGACTCTAAACGTGTGAGAGTCTTTCTCTGAGGCAATCTCTACAGCCCCGGAAGGGAATACTTCGACCACTCGAAATGGACCAAACCGTCGTGACTTGAGCCTACCCGGGAATAGCCTTAATCTTGATTTATAGAGTAATACCTTGTCCCCGAGGTTGAAATGTCGCTCAACAATGTTCTGGTCGTGCAACCTCTTCATTCTTTCCTTGTACAACCTTGTGCTCTCAAAAGCCAGATATCTGAACTCATCCAACTCATGCAATTTAGTGATTCTCGTTGTGCCCGCAGCCTCAATGTCTAGGTTCAGCTGTTTCAGTGCCCAGCAAGCTTTATGTTCAAGTTCCACTGGCAAATGGCAGGCCTTACCAAACACCAACTTATATGGTGACATACCAATTGGTGTTTTAAAAGCAGTTCTATAAGCCCAGAGTGCATCATCTATCTTTTTCGCCCAATCAGTTCTTGTGGCGTTTACCATCTTGGTCAAAACACTCTTTATCTCTTTATTAGACACTTCCACTTGTCCACTGGTCTGCGGATGATATGGTGTTGCCACCTTGTGGCGTACATCATACTTTGCTAGCAACTTCTCGAAGGCGTTATTACAGAAGTGGGTGCCTCCATCACTGATAATCGCTCTCGGGGTCCCAAAACGGGTGAATATTTTCTTCTTTAAAAACCCCACCACCACTCTTGCATTATTAGTGGGCAATGCTGCAGCTTCTACCCATTTGGACACGTAATCTACAGCAACAAGTATGTACTTATTGCCAAAGGAGCTAACGAAGGGTCCCATGAAGTCAATCCCCCAGACATCAAATACTTCCACCTCTTGAATCGGGTTCATGGGCATCTCATGGCAACGGGAAATGTTCCTGGTTCGCTGACATTCATTGCAGCCCTTCACCTATTGATGTGCATCTTTAAACACTGTTGGCCAAAAGAAACCGGCCTCTAGCACTTTCGCGGCTGTCCTGACTCCTCCAAGATGCCCTTCATACGCCGATGCGCGACATGCGAGCAAAATAGAAGATTGTTCTATCTCGGAGATGCACCTCCAGATCATATTGTCAACACATATTCGAAACAGGTAAGGTTCATCCCAATAATACATGCGGCAGTCATGATAAAACTTTTTCTTTTGGACAGAGGAAAGGTCATAGGGAACTATACCGCTGGCCAGGTAGTTTGCAAAGTCCGCATACCATGGCACTTCCTCAAGACTTGTAGCGAGTAGTTGCTCGTCTGGAAAGGTTTCCAGAATATCCTCAACCTCAACTGAGTTTTCAGCTCCCTCAAGTCGTGATAGATGGTCAGCGACTTGGTTTTTTGTGCCCTTATGGTCACGAATTTCAAGGTCAAATTCTTGCAGTAACAGCACCCAACGAATCATGTGCGATTTGGACTCCTTTTTCTCAATTAAGTACCTGAGAGCTGCATGATCGGTGTATACAATTACCTTAGAGCCAATCAGGTATGATCTGAATTTTTCGAAAGCAAACACCACAGCCAACATCTCCTTCTCAGTCACAGTGTAGTTCAGTTGGGCTCCACTCAGCATTCTATTGACATAGTAGATTAGATGCATTAGCTTGTCTTTTCGATGTCCCAGCACTGCCCCCACTGCGTAGTCACCGGCATCACAAATGAGTTCGAATGGTTGCTCCCAGTCGGGGGCAAAAATGATGGGTGCTATGACCAACCTCTTTTTCAACTCTTCGAATGCTACCCTGCAATCATCAGAAAACAAGAAGGGGTGATCTTTTTCTAATAACTTACAAAGAAGGTTGGCAATTTTTGAAAAGTCTCTTATGAATCTCCGGTAAAAATTGGCATGCCCGAGGAAGCTCCTGATTGCCTTGACTGAAGTTGGAGGTGGCAGCTTTGCTATCACGTCAACTTTAGCACAATCCACCTCGATTCCTTTACTTGATACCCGGTGCCCCAAGACTATGCCCTCTTGTACCATGAAATGGCACTTCTCCCAATTAAGAACCAGGTTAGTCTCAATACAACGTTTCAGCACACGAGTCAGATTTATAAGGCACTCATCGAATGAGTTCCCCGCCACTGAGAAATCATCCATGAATACCTCCATTATGTCCTCTACCATGTCAGTGAATATGTCCATCATGCACCTTTGGAATGTGGCGGGTGCATTGCATAGGCCAAATGGCATCCTCCGAAAAGCATAAATGCCATATGGGCAAGTGAAGGAGGTCTTCTCTCTGTCCTCTGGTGCAATGGAGATTTGATTGTACCCTGAGTACCCATCCAGAAAACAGAAGTGAGACCTCCCTGCCAATCTGTCTAGCATTTGATCAATGAAGGGAATTGGGAAGTGGTCTTTCCGGGTGGCCAGATTTAACTTTCGGTAGTCCATGCAAATTTTCCAGCCCGTGACGGTTCTCATAGAGATCAGTTCATTGTTATCATTCTTCACCACCCTCATACAACCCTTCTTAGGCACACATTGCATCGGGCTAACCCACCTGCTGTCAGAGATTGGGAAAATGATTCCCGCATCCAACCACTTTTTCAGTTCTTTCTTCACCACTTCCTTCATGTTGGGGTTCAGCCTTCTTTGGTGCTCCCTGGAAGGTTTGTGTCCCTCTTCCAGCAGAATTTTATGTATACAATAGGCGGGGCTGATCCCCTTAATGTCTGCCATGGTCCACCCAATGGCAGTCTTACACTCCTTGAGTACCTGCAAAAGTTGTTGTGCCTGCACATCTAACAAACTAGATGAGATAATAACAGGTAATGTGGAGTTAGGTCCAAGGAACTCATACCTGAGATGGGCGGGCAGTGGCTTCAATTCTAGCTTTGGCGGTTCCTCAATGGATGGCTTGGCTGGAGGAGTTTCTCTGTTTTCTAAGTGCAAGGGCTCAAATTCAAGAGTTCTATCCCAGAACCCTCTGCCCTCTAAAGCCAATACCCATTCCGCCAGTTCTTCCCCATTTACCTCATCTAAATTTACTAAACATGCCACAAGAGGGTCCTCAATACTCAGCATCTCATCATCATCTTCTACAATTACATCCACGGCATCAATAAGAGAACAATTGGCGAATTCACTTGGTTGCCTCATAGATTTCTGCACATTGAATGTTATCTCTTCATCGTTCAACCTCATCTTGAGCTCCCCAGTCTCACAATCAATGAGAGCTCTCCTAGTGGCCAAGAACGGCCTTCCCAAAATTATGGGAATCTCTCATCCACCTTTCAATCTAGAATCACAAAATCTGCCGGGAACACAAATTTCCCTACCTGAATCAATACATCATCCAAGATACCAAAAGGTCTTTTCATGGTCCTGTCATCCAACTGCAACAACATAGAAGTGGGTCTAGCTCTTCCAATCCCCAACCTCTTATAGATCTTCAATGGCATCAGATTTATGCTAACCCCCAAATCACACAGTGCTTTGGCGAAAGCAAAATTGCCAATGGTACATAGAATTGTGAAACTCCCTGGATCAGACAGCTTCTCAGCAATTGGTCTTGTCACCACCGCATTGCAGGTCTGAGTATATGTCACTGTGGCTAAGTCTTGAAAATTGAACTTTCGGGACATCAAGTCCTTTATCATTTTTGCATAACCAGGCATCTCCTTCAAAGCATCTATCAATGGAATATTTACCTGGATTTGTTTCAGCTTCTCCAAGAATTTCTTGTATTGTTCCTCTTTTTGGTACTTGGCTAGCATCTGTGGGAATGGTGCAGGGGGTCTCTTCTTCCCAATGATTTGGGTATTCTCCTTGTCAGCTACCACCTCAACTACCGGTTCCTGGGCTGTCTCAGCTTCTCTCTCAGCCTCGATCTGTGTGTTCTATTCTTCCTAGGCAGGTTGTACTATCACCTCGGTCAGTTTCGTTGACTCATCTAGCTCAATGGGCACAGGTACAAGTGTCTCAGCCTGTCTGCTTTCTCGAGCCCTCTCTTGCTCCAAGTCTAAGTCTTTGCCATTACGTAGACTCACTACCATCAGCTGCTTCGGGCCTTAATCTTTTGGATTTATTTGAGTATCTGCAGGTAATGTCCCATGAGGACGATTGTTTAAAGACATCGAAATCTGGCCCATCTGCACATCAATATTCTTGATAGCTGAATCATGTGCATCTACTCTTTCACTGATTTTTGCATTTGACCCAATAACCTGCTGCATCATTGCCTCGAGTCTAGCACACCCATCTTCCTGTCTTCCACCATGCTGTTGCTAAGGAGGATGATACCCCTGCTGCTGATTTTAATTGTTATATCCCTATGGTCTGTGATAAGGCACCATATTATTAGGAGGTCTCATACCTCCCATGTTTCCATTGTTGAACTATGGCTGGACTGGCCTGTACAGCTGATTTTGTTGGCCCCAATTTTGACCACCCTGTCTCTGGCCTCCATAATTAGACACATAATTCATGTCCTCAGGGTAGTGATGACGATCATGTTCTGCATTCCACTGGTTACCAATTGGCTGACTAATGCAAGATGTGCATAAGCCCCCATTAGTAGTATCTACAATGTGTACCTGCTGCTTCTGCCTGACTCTTCCACCTTTTTGGTGAGTATACTCATCTGTGTCATTAACGTGGCCATGTTTTCAGCAAGATTGTTGGATGGATCTAAGGGTACTGAGTGAACTATTGGAGTGATAGGTGCATTCCTAGTTGTCCACCATGAATTCTGTGCCATCTTGTCAAGTAGTCTCTGGCCTTCTCTCCATGTTTTTCTTAAAAATGCTCCACCGGCTGAAGCATCAACATTACCCTTCACGCCATCTGACAAACCCATGTAAAACCGCTGCCCCAACATCAGGTCTGGAATACCGTGGTGAGGACATATAACCAGCATCCCTTTGAATCGTTCCCATATTACATCCAGTGTCTCCATTGGTCTCTGTTTGAAACTCAAAATTTCATCAATTTGTTGAGCAGTCTTGTTGGGTGGATGAAACTTGTTCACAAATTGCTTGACTAACTCCTCCCAAGTTGTGATGGAGTTTATGGGGAGTGAGTTTAGCCAAGTCTGAGCAGCTCCTGTCACTAAGAATGGAAATAACAACAGCTTGATTGCTTCCTGAGTTACGTTGGGCTGCCTTTGAGTTTTGCAGATTGACAGAAAATTCTTCAAGTGCTGTTGAGGATCTTCGACTTGTGACCCCGAAAATAGTCCCTTGTTTTACAGCAAGTGTAGCATGTTGTTCGTGATTTGAAATGATTCAGCCTGTATCTGCGGGACTAAAATTGTTGTGGCCAAGTTCTCTGTAGTGGGTTGTGCCCAGTCATATAGCACAAGAGGTGCCACTAGCGCTACTGGCTCTACCTGTGCAGCTGGGTCTACTGTGTGATCACCATGTCTGGTTCGAATTGTTTAGTTGTTTATTGTTGTTTGTTTTTCCGGTTGGCCCGATTCAAGGCCTTGAAAACTTTCTCGGGATCTGATAATGCTTCAAATGCTTCACCAGTTCTCGATGAGTTTCTAGGGATGCACATGTACAACCAAGTCAACAAACATTAAAATTTCAATGTACAGATTGGGTATAGAGAAAACTGACTACACTACGAATTTTTGTATTTCTTTCAATTGTAATTGATAACACCGTTAATTCCCCGGAAACGGCGCCAAAATTTGATCTCGCCCAACTATGCCTTATATAAAAGACTAAGCGGACGTTGCAAATATAATCTGAGTATTTAGCCCAAAGTCGAACCCACAAGGAATTAACCTATCAATTACTCTCGTTAGACTTACAAAATTCTACGTAATCAACTTCCCAAACATTCTGAATAACAAGTGAGGATGTTTCTACTAACTAAGAATAAAGGTAATTAAGCGAATAAAGACTAACTATGATTAAGGTGTGAACAGTTAAGAGAATGATCAAAGTTTATAATTTCCCCCATTGATGGAATCTCTTCTGATTATGTTTCACATAGAATTGCCTAGTCGTCTCTATCAATCATGAGCACTCTTATTACCGTAAATCTCTCCCGAGTAATCACGACAATTTACTAGACGCACTCTCCCGAGCTACGCTAGCTGGCTTTGTTTATTACAGCTCATTTTAGATTGCACCCAAGGCTTTGTTATCCCTAATCCCGCCTTTAAACCCTCGGTTATTGATCCCTCATGTACTTTGGGAGTGGTGTTGTTCAATAATTACCTAAATATGCACTCTCTCCCGAGTTATGCACACTAAATAGGCACAGCTAATTGAGGATCATGTCAATTAACTACAACAAGAACGTAGTTGAACAAATAGAGAGTAAACTGGGCAAACCATATTAACATAACAAGAAGTTCATCCTTCAATAGGTTCCATCAAAACCCTAGACTAAGGAATTAGCTACTCATAACAAACAAGATAAAACTCTAAATTATTCATAATGTGTAATTGCTAATAATAAAGAAGAATAGAAAAAACTCTAAATGTTTAGGTTGTCTCTTTCTCACTACTTGTTCTNATCCTCCTTTTCTTTTTAATTTATGAGGATGGACCCCACAAAAATAACACATAAACGTTCAAGAACTAGCAATATGGAGACTATGTAAAATTATTGTTTGTTGAAGATGTTAGTCTATTATTTAGAAAGACCGCAAATTCAAATGCAAAGTATAGAGAGGTTTAAAACTATGAGCAATGAGACTTAATTCAGTCTTGACGATAGTGACGCTATTAAAGCTCTTTTTTGACTCGTTGTTCATGGGTGTCAGTGCCAGATATTTGATCAGCAATGCCAACTTAGTTCCAATGGGTGATAAAGCACGAAATTTCCCTCTCTAGTCAGATTGAATAGATTTGATATATTGCGAAAAATAGTATCTCGTCCAAGAATAATATTCACGATAAATAGTAATATTACAAAGAGTAACAGGGATGCCAAATTTTTTAACGGGATAAAATACAATACTCGAGCGGAGTAATATAATATCACTATAATATTATAACTTGGTAGTGTCAAGAGACTACTACAACTTCGAAAGAAATAACATTCTTTATTTTGAATATCTCACTATGATATTACTCTCACTCTTTATTTATCTCACATACTACAATTTGTTGATTACTCTCTCTACGCTCTATTGCGTTCTCTCTGATTTTGGTGTATATAAATGGAAGGATTGAGCTCCTATTTATAGGAGAGCTTGCCAAACTTTCAGCTAATCAAAATGCTTGATTCATTGCAATTTGCCAATGTCCAAGCTTGGTTTTGGTTTCAGCCTTGTTGCAACTTGATACTTGTTTCAGCCATTATTGCAACAAATTGCCATCACAACTTGTTGTTATCTTTTGATTAATTACTCTTTATTTAGATTGGCCCCATAAATCTCTCCTTTAAATTATGATTTTTCTTCTTTATTCCATGTCTTGATCTCAATCTCTGAAAATCTTCAAATCCACGGCCTCTGGTTCTTCTTGATCTCTAAAGTATGGAAGAATATCATATGAAGTTTCTTCCTGAACTTTCCAATTCCATGTCAATTCTTCATTAAATTCAACATCACGACTTACCACCACCTTGCCGCTGCTTGGGTTATATTACTTGTATCCTTTTGAACTTGTATCATAGATAACAAACACATGCTTGACACTTCGATCGCAAATCTTTGCTCTCCCTTGTTGTGGCACATGAGCATAGGCTATGCTCCCAAAGATTCTCAAAAGCTTGACAGTTGGCTTTCTTCCACTCCATGCTCTTTGAGGAGTTTGATCTCTAACATTTCTTGTTGGAGACTTGTTGGTCAAATAAATTGCACAAGAAATAGCTTCGGCCCAAAATTCATTGGGCATACTTCTAGGTTTCAACATACACCTAGCCATATTAAGAATCGTTCGATTCTTTCTCTCTGCAACCCTATTTTGTTTGGGTGAATAAGGTACCGTTAGAGGGCGACGAATTCCATGAGACTGACAAAATTTATTAAATTCTTTTGAAGTGAATTCTCTTCCTCTATCAGATCTTAAAGCTTTAATTTCATATCCACTTTCTTTTTTCACAAGTACTTTGAAATTTTTAAAGGCAACAAAAACTTGAGCATTTTTGTTCAAGAAATAAACCCATATTTTTCTACTAAAGTCATTAATGAATAGCAGAGAGTATTTACTTTTATCAAAGGAAGGTGGATTGATTGGTCCACACACATCAATGTGAACAAGCTGGAGCGGTTTAGTTGCTCTTGACATGGACAGATGGACTCCTTCGAAAAATTTCTCCGTGAATGTTTTTCAAGTAGACAAGCTTCACACAGTTGATTGATGGCATCCCATGCACCAGGTTCTTTTTCTCCATTGATTTGAGTGCTTCAAAATTCAAATGTTTCCAAATCGCATGTGCCAACACCATGATTCATCTTGCACATTAGCCTTCAAACATTTTGCATCAATTGTCTTAAGATTTAGAGAAAATAATCTATTCTTTGCCATATGCACTTTAGCAATTAGAATTCTTACCTAAATCCCTAAACCAACATTTTCATGTGGATGTCATATCCCTTTTCAAGAAGTAGTCCGAAACTCAAAATATTACTTTTTATTTTGGCACGTAATAGACATTTTGAATTAACTTGCGGCCACCATTTTTATAGGAGATTGGAATCGTACCTATTCCTTCAATTTGAATCTTTGAGGTATCTTCTAAGGAACACTACCTCTCACCATTTTACTAATCTCCGCAAACTTCACTCTGCATCCACACATATGATTGCTTGCTCCATTGTCTAAATACCACGAGCTACAATCATCCATGTCTTCTTCTCTGAGTGCCAGCAACAATGTTGACTCCTCTTCTTCTTTCTTGTCCTCAACAAGGTTAGATTTTTCTTCAACATTGCAATGACATTCCCAAGAGTAATGGGCAAATTTATGACAATTATAACACTCAATTTTTGATTTGTCACACCTTTGTCCATTATTTTTTTTTTGATAGTAGTCACGTCCTCTTCCTCCTCTTTATCCATGACCAGGACCTCTGAATGTTTGGTGAATCTTAACTTCATTATTGATGTTGTTACCATTACTTCTTCATCTTCCATGACTTCCACAACCACTTCCTCGTTCACTCCCTCGATAACTTTTTCCACCTCCATAATCCTTAAAGGATGCCTGAGTTTTAAGAATTGCTCCAGTGGAACTTCTTGTCTTCATGGGCTTGTAAAGAGCCCTCCAGTTTCTCAACCGTCATTGAGTCTAAATCTTTAGACTCCTCAATATCACACACTGCAAAATTAAATTTAGGTGTTAAAGTGCAGAAGATCTTTTCTACCACACGGATATCTTCTATGTTCCTCTCTAATTGTTTTAAACAACCTTCACTTTTGAACAATAATCCGAAATGCATTCGGATTCTTTCATTTTTAAAACTTCAAAATCAGCCCTTAGAGTTTGAAGTTTTACCTTCCTCACTGTCGTACCCTCTTTTTCCTTCGCGAAGTTTGGGTTTCGACATTCATTGGGAACAACTCATTTCCTGTTGGGAATTGGGTATTTGAAGAGTCGTGTGTTAGGGCACCTAGAGTGATTAACTCATATAACTAGTTTGCATTATCATAGGTGCCATCACGACTCCTTCGGAGGGATTTTTGGGTCGTGACAAGTTGGTATCAGAGCTCTAGGTTCATAGGTGCTACGAGTCATAAGCAAGGTTTGTAGACTCTTGTGGATCGGTACGGAGACGTTTGTAATTATCGTTCGAGT